>NC_045451.1:66139658-66265758 GCF_002776525.5 Piliocolobus tephrosceles | reverse complement strand
GAGGGCAGAGGAGGAGATGTAGGTGTGGGAGGCAGGGGTTTAGGTGGAAGTGTGGTGAGGAGGGGCAGAGGCGAAGGTGCGGAGGTGATGAGATGATCACATTCTGAAGATATTCTGCAGGTAGAGCCACAGGATTTGCTGAAGGATCACGTGGTGCATGAGAAAAAGTTACTTCTTGATGTTTTTGTTGATTTGTATTTTCTTTGGCTTCAGACTCTGGGAGGATGGATTGGTTGACTATTCTGGAAGACTCAGGGATGCCCTGATTTGGGGAGAACTTCAGGTGTTCACTTTCGGACATCATAGGTATGATGTAGACTTTTAGTCGACAGAAAAGAAAATCCCACACTTGTCCTTCAGACTCTTAGGTCTGGTGGCAGAATGACAGATGCATGGCCATAGGGATACATATGCTTGCAGTGGATGGAGGAGACCATTTTATGGGGCAGAGGGAACTTGGGCAAGACTTGTGAGTGAAGGTGGTGTTGGAGCGAGCTTTGAAGTATAGGGTGAAAGAGTGCTTGGGGAAATGGGTGGACTGGGGGCTTCTAAACACAGAAGCAGCATAGCACGTTCAAGGGCATTGGAGACTTAGAAGCTCACGCAGCACCTGGAGCACTGCAGCTCATTGGGTCATTCATGACTGTTGAAGCTCGTGTGATGAGGCTTGGGAATCAGGAATAGCTGAGGACACCTGTGGTTGCCTCCACTGTTGTATGGAGGAGAAGTCAGTGATGGGGGACGACTGAAAATACTTCATTTCTTAGAAAGAAATAGCTTGTCGATTCCACAGCTGCTGGGACCCAGCTGGAGAGGAATGCCAGTAGAAAACAATAGAGCAGATGCTCATCTGCGGCCCTGTTTGGTTACTCTTTTATACTCTTTTTCCAACCAGTGTTTCTCAAGCTGTAAAAACGCTGGGTTCCTAGTCCCTAGTTGTGCTAAAGTATATCATAGACTGAATTTGGTGAATGGCCCTTGAAATCTCTTTGGACTCACTGCCGGTCCCGCTCCTGGGTGACTCTGAAAAGCTCAACAGGGCTGCCTCGGTGAAAAGAACACAGTGAAGATGCTATGAGAAGATAATTGAACAGATTTTCTTGGCATTCAGGATTGAGTAAATAAGAGATTTGATCGTGAGGGCTTTCTAAAATAAAATTTCTTAGGTTCTAGAAGTTACCTGGGGAAAAGAAATTAAAAAAACAATCTGTTAGATGACCAAGTCCCCAACTCAGGGTTGAGTGTTCAGCAAGTTTTTGAGGAGTTGAATTGAAAGCCCTGGGTCAGGTCTGGATAGGTGTCCAGATTGGAGTTGTCACTAAGGCTGAAACTGAAGGTAGCTGGGAATTATCATTAGCAGAGTTCTATTATTCCCCCTTTCCTGTGCAGGCTTCTCTTTCTTTCTCTCCTATTCTCCTCAATGGCAAGCTTATTCCAATCAAAGGGAGGCACTTCTTTGGAAAGAAGAGGAAATAAGATGTTTTCAGCAATAATCGTTACTAATATATGTGGAGAATATCCTTACCACATATGATTACCTAATATTCTTCTCAGGAGAGACTGAGCATGACTGAGATGGAAAAATATCTCCATTGTGAAATACAGCTTGATATAAGTACTGCATCTTACTAAATTTAAGATCTTAAAATTCAAGAATGTAGTCAGCATATACCTTCCAAATAAACCAGAAAAACAAAATGATGTATCCATCTATGAAACGCAAAAAAGCGTTAAGATTGCTGCACCACGTTGTCATAGTAATCAAAATATGCACAAATTGATAGCCTTGATTAGCGCCAATGGTCTTTTGTTTTCTACTTGTCGTTTCTGTCTTCAAATGCAGTTACTCAGTAGCTTTGGGGTGGAGACGGCCAGTGGTTGGCAAACTTTAGTTTGTGGAAGAATCACCTGTGTGCTTATTAAAAGTGCAGATAATGAGAGCTTACCACTCTCATTCCAGGCTGCATTTCAGAATCCTACTGTAGCTTTTAAAAATTACCCGTGCCTGGAGCCTTCCATCAGAGACACTGTCTGAATTGGTGGGAGTGGTACCCAGGCGTGTGTGCTCTGGAGATTCTGTACACCTGAACTTAAGAATGTGTTTGTTCTCGGGCGCTCCAGATGCTTTTGCTCCAAGTGGTCTGAGTTTCATCCTCTGCAAACCTTAAATCTTAACTGTTTTTGCTCCATTTGCTGAATAGTGGCATCCAGTTACGTTAAAGTAGGATGAATACTTAGGTGTATTTCAGATGCATTAAATTATATTAGAATTATTTTTTCTATAAAAAACTAAGTTAAAACAGTAGAATGGTCACCTAGCAAAAAGAGTGTTTAAAAAAGTAATAAATATAACTTTGACTACCATTCATCCCTAAGAAGAAATACTTTCTTGGTTTGTTTTCGCCTAATCACAAAAATAGTACTTTTGTAGAAAATCTAAAAAAGTGAGTCAACCATCCAGAGATGATCACTCTTCGACATTTTGACTTATCACTTAAGTCTGTCTTTTCCTGGTGGGTCTGCATGTTGAAAACCGTGGACTTAATCTGCAGCCTCTCCAGGGTCAATAGCTAGTGCTCCCCTCTCCAGCTGTCTGGCCTCTGATGGTAGCTCACCTTTTCCCTCCTAAAGAACTACCTTCCTCTCTCAGGGAATAGTTTGATCTGTCTTCCTCTGTATCCTCCTTTTTCCTACTTTAGGTCAGAAACTCAAATAGGGGCCCAGGAAGCTCTCATCTAGCCCCAAACTTGTGACGCTTTCCAAAACAGACATAGCTCCCTGGGAGAATGTGTTGGGACCAATGTTGTCCACGCTTCTCAGTCTCTGTTTTGCTTCGAGCAGCACCCCTCGTTTTCAGCTTCCCCTCTTCTGGACCCAGTTCTTTGCCAAGGTCTACTTTAGAGGAGCAAACACCCCTTTCCATGCGTGTTTGAGGAACCCTCTGAACAGAAGAGTTTAAAATAAGGAATTAGTGTAGCTTCTTACCACATATAAAGCTTCCACTTAGACAGATTTACTTTGTGTTCGTTTTAAATAGATGAGCTAAAGGATTTAAAACTAATTTCATTGTGAAAAGTACAGTAATTAAAAAAATTATCAGTATACGAAGTGAAGCAGGGTTTGCTGTGATTAAACCTTAAAAAAATACCGAGACACAAAGAACCTATAAAAAAAATTTAAAAGAGGAGCTGCATTTCAGCCTTTCAGTTTTTTCAAATTTATTTCTGAGTTAATCCCCTTTGAACTGGAAATATGTGGATTCAAACATTGAAAGAGCTATTCATTGGCTTAGTTGCCCATTGGAGACAAAGCATTTAAAATGGAACATCACACCTGTAGCTGTTCTGTCATTTTTGACCATTGTGTGGGACATTCAACTCCCATAGTCAGCGTATCAGAAGGCAGCCCCAACCACAGGGCGGTCCTTTTATCTACTGAGCCACCTCAGAGGCAGGAGGCAGGAGGGAAGATGGCGGCTGAGCCAGCTGTCTCTTACGGCTTCCATAACAGAGTATCTGACGCACAAATGGGAGCCCTTTCAGTGCTACAGGCCCACAGTGAACAGCCCTGGAGTAAGGAATCCTCTTATCACCTTCAGAGAACTTGATGAGGCACTGCTTTCAGGCGACTCATTTGTGTGCCAGGGAGACCTTTGAAAGAACATTCTTTATAGTTCTCCATCCATTGCTGGTGAAGAGATAAAAGTGGATGCATTACAGTAAAAACAGAATTATTAAACACTTGGCCTCACATTTGTATTGAAGGATGAAAAAAAAAAAGCCAGCAGTCTGTCAGACTCTCCAAGAATGCCAAAAGAGTCCTCCATTTCCTCCCTCTGTAAGAATTGTGATAAATTCTGTTGTGAACGCTTAATTAATTGTGGTGCAACAAAGTCAATGATATAGAACTGTAGGGAAAACCAAATTCCATTAATTTGGCTTTGGGCTACAGAAATGGCCTAGAAAACGTTGAGATCGAAAGGAGTGGGTAACTGATGAAATTGAGCGTATTCTATATGAGGGAGGGTTGAAAGCTATTAATTGGTGTGCATTTCTGTTCAGTGCAGTGTACCATAGAACAGCCAAGGGGTTTCAGGGGTCAGATTGAATTAGATCCCATTTCCCAAGACATCATTTGTAGACTTGTGACTTAGGACACATTTAGGTTAAATGAAACTGATACATTCAGTCATTCATTCATTTAAATATTTAATGACCCCCAGGCTGCTAATGGTTACTTTGTATGATTTTATAAGTATTAAATAGAAACAATAATAGAATACCTGGAATTTTTCCATGTATTTTATTTTCTGTAGTGATAGAAGTGGCTTTTTTCCCCTATTTCTTTATTGATTTGGTCAAACATTATTCATGCGGTGTGAGTCTTTAGTACTCACCACCTGGGACACCTTTCAAAGGTAAGATACAAATATTTACAGGCTGGTTGCCTTCCTGGGTTCCCAGAACGTCCTACTCCCCCTCCTTTGTTTTCTTTCTCGTTCTCACCACACGTGCTTACAGTGACTAGTTTTAGGGACCTGCATGAAGCTTACCATTAGGAGCTAACCACAGAGATAAAAGCCTTGAGACTTGTGTGCAGTTACAAAAAATGTCCAGGGCAACTCCTTGTTCTGCTGTTCGTATGAATTTACCGGGCTCCTAGAAATAAGTACTGTACTGTACTGTTACATTCATGAGATGCAGAAACACAGACTGTTCATTCATTCATTATTTGTTTAGGGTCTATTTGTATGCAAAATTCTCCTGGACAGACAGGGAATTAGAAGCACAGATTATTTGTGCCCAGGTCATTTTGAGACAGTCATTTTGAGACAGCCATTTTTGTTGTTCTCTCTGTCCTTTGCCCTGTGGTATTGGCACCTACAAAGAAAAACCTGAACCGTGGATTCTTCGTCAAATATCCCCAGATAGTAGAGGGTATATTGCCCCCTCACTAAGGTATAAAGTTGGAATTTTTGGCATAACCTTTTCCGTATTTTTAAAATTAGTGGCTCTGTGAAAGAGAGACCCATTTCAGAAGGAGTTGCAGAGCTCTTTGGTGGTGGTGGATGACTGTACAAAGAGTCTGACTCTTTTAATTTATTCACTCTCTGTGGTTCACACCTCCTTTCTCACAGATGCAGAGTCAGATGTTGGGTAATAGAAAAATATGCTCCTGAATTAAGGTGCCAAAGATATCTTTTTGCTAATAACTTCTTCTCTGAATAGAATTGGCGAAGAATATAGAGAAAATATGCTACCTTCTTTTCTCTCCTCTTTTGATTTTAGCAAAGGAATGCTTGGAAATTTTCAACAGGGTTGGACATTTATGTCTTGAAAGGTACTGACTTTTAATCAATTTGAGGTTTCCCACTAGTAACAGCTTCAAAATTGTAACTGATTACAATGTGGGCTCAGTCTGTTTTAAAGCTTGAAGCCACCATAGTGGAAAGTTATGAGTTGTTGGGTATCAAAAAGCAGACTCAGTGCCATTCATGTTTTCTCTAGAAACAACAGTGAGCGTTTTTTTTTTTTTTTTTGTTTCCCGGGAATAAATGTCAACCTGTGACAGAATGACAGAATCTTAAAGATTTACACTAGATTTACGTTTTTTAACAAAGGAAGACACTGGTGTTGTAATGCCATATATATACACACAGTAAGTATTTAGCAGGAAAAATAGTCTTTAAAACAAAATATAATTTTTTTTTTTTTTTGAGACGGAGTCTCACTCTGTCACCCAGGCTGTAGTGCAGTGGCACGATCTCGGCTCACTGCAAGCTCCGCCTCCCGGGTTCACGTCATTCTCCTACCTCAGCCTCCCAAGTAGCTGGGACTACAGGCGCCCGCCACCACGCTCGGCTAAATTTTTTGTACTTTTTAAGTTGAGACAGGGTTTCACTGTGTTAGCCAGGATGGTCTTGATCTCCTGACCTCGTGATCCACCCACCTTGGCCTCCCAAAGTGCTGGGATTACAGGCGTGAGCCACTGCTCCCGGCCAAAACAAAGTATAACTTTTTAAAAATTTGAAGTGACTAATATTTGACTTACAGTAAGTAAAAAGATAAGATGGCCTATTGGCAACATGCAATTGCAGATGATCCCATAAAGCAATACCTTTGATAGACTGCCCATTTCTGAAAGAGGAATAGGAGGTGAGGAGTAGGTTTTACAGCATACCAATGTACATGACTTGTGTGGGAGAAACAGCTCTGTTATTGGAGGCAGAACTCAGGTTTAATTCTTGATGCTGTGCACCTTATCCTGTGACTTAGACAAGTTGCTCACTAACCTGGCTTAGCCTCTGTCCTGTTGAGGTGAGCTGAGCATGCAGAGAGCGGGAGGGAGGTGTTACACCCACCTGTGTCTTCCGAGTGACCAGCTTCCTCTATGTTCTCGGGCGTCATCCCCATTTAACTAAAAAGTAATCACACCATCACACACGGCTTACAGAGATTATTTCTGTCAAACTCATGAAGATCCTGTGCATTTTAGACACACAACTTTCCTTTTAGGGAACCATCAGGGAGGGTATGATCAGATTTGTTTGAAGTTTAGTTAAGAAGCAAATATGCAGTATTTAAATTATGCCTGGCACATTGAGGGCTCAATGGCGGTTTCTCCCTTACGAAGGGTGATTTATGGTTAATAGAAAATGGAGAAAATAGTTGCTATATTTAGTTTATTCACTCACTCCAGGATTCAGTTTACCATAAGTGCTGAATACTTTTGTTCTTATGTATATCATTGATGCTCTGAAATGTCCATTTTGATTTGATTTTTTTGCTTAAAACCTCAAAGATGCTGTTGTGGGGATGCCTTTGCTAAGGGAAATGATGTCATCAATTCTGAAGTCCATTTCTTTTTTCTTTTTTTTTTTTGTTTTGAGATGAAGTCTCTCTCTCGTCGCCCAGGCAGGAGTACAGTGGCGCGTTCTTGGCTCACTGCAACCTCCACCTCCCGGGTTCAAGCGATTCTCATTACTCAGCCTCCCAAGTAGCTGGGATTAGAGGTGTCCACGACCACATCCGGGTGATATTTGTATTTTTAGTAGAGACCATGTTGGCCAGGCTAGTCTTGAACCCCTTACCTCAGGTGATCCATCCACCCGGGCCTCCCAAAGTGCCGGGATTACAGGCGTGAGCCACCGCGCCTGGCCATCTGAACTCCATTTTAATGATAGGGAACAGTGGTGAACTATTTTAAGCACAGCTATCAGGAAGCTCAATTGAAATATTTGTGTTAACTCCTGGAAAAAGTTTTTTTAGCAGTTTCATATCTTGGAAACAACTCTTTAAAGTATTTCTGCCATGTTTAGAACAATGTGTGAAAATGCTTGTCAAGTGAAAACGTGTATGTCGTGGGAAACACTGCCCTGTGCTTAGTGAGGTGGTGCTTTCTAAGTCCAGCCCAGGGCGAGGCAGGATTCGCGTGTAGACTAATAGCACTGACAGAATTCTTGTGTAGACCACACAGAAACTTTAAAAGCAAGTTTCTGACAATGATGGCATCCGTGATAGTCATGTAAAAATGTCATGGAGACTAAAATTCTCTGCCAGATGATGTCGAAACAAACGTGTAAGTGCAGGTTTCATTTATCCATTGGTTGGGTTCTCAGACGAAGTCTAGAAGCATATTCTCTACTCAAGAGGCCAAACTTCTTCGTGTTAATCTGTTTTAAATTTGCTTTTTCGGAAGACTGGAGCTGTCACTTAAACCACAGGAATATATCCGTTATAAATGAAGGCTGGCATTACTTTTCGCCTGAACTGGATGATTTTTAGAAGTATTGCTGATGATATCGGGTTCACGAATGATTTCCCACGTTAAAGGTTATGGAGCATCCAGCCTAGAAGAATCATTGTCAAAACTTGACGCTTGTTTGTTGGCAGTCTCCCTGCCTTAGGGCCTATTGGAAACAATATTTTTGCCACTAGGGATCCCTGTGTTTTAAGAGACCTAACATTTGTGGGAGCCTTTTCCTAACCAGCTTGGTGCATTTCTCGTCTCTCACCAAAGCTGCGGTCAGAGCTTCTGATGGGTGCTGGACAGGCACCACCTGCCTTCCTTCCCTCACCTGCTGCCTTGCTCTGGCATTTTCCCTCACCTGGACTGTTGCCATTGCCTAGTCACTGGGTCCCCTGTTCCTACCTTGCACCTGGTCTCAGAAACCAGAATGACCTTTTAAAAGCATCTGTAAGACCCTATCATTCCTCACCTCAGAATGTTCCTTTGCATTTAAAATAAAATCCAGCTCTGTAAACCCATGGGATCTGACCCCTCCTCACATCTGCCTTATCTTGTACCCCTCTTCCTCACACCCCCTGCATTCCAGCTACCCTAGCCTTCTTTTCATTCCTTTCCCAAGCCTGGGCAATCATCTTCTGTGTCACAGGCTTTATCGCCACTGTGTGTATCTGCATAGGGCAGATTCTTCTTGATATTTCAACACTGGTTAAATGTTTCCTTCTTGGAGAAGCTTCCCTAACCATCCAGTCTAGGGCAGCCAGCCGTTTCCTTTAATTGGGTTATTTAATAACATCTGTCTCTAACTGACACTTTTTATTTCTTGTTTTCCTCCAATTAGAATGTCTTCTCCACTAGACATCTTTGTTCATCTTTATTTGATGTATCCCTAGGCCTCAGAACAGCTGTTCAGGAAATGTTTGTTAAAGGAATGTATTAATGAATGAAGCAATGATATAGCCAGTATTTCTAAGTTAATTCATAAGTTTCCAACATAAAACAAAAAAGCCTTGTCAGTACATACAGCCATGTCACTGCTGAATGTGCACTTTCCTTTAAAACAGCAAAACAAACTCTCAGATCCTCAGAGTCTGAACCTCTTTTCTGAACCTCTGAAGTTCAGGAATCCTAGTCTGGGAACTTCCTTGCGTTTGACAAAGTGTTCACAGTGCAGAGATCCTAGAACAGAATTTGAATTGGTTCTTCTGCCACTCCCTCAATAGACTTAATTTGCAAGTAGTTTTGCCCCCAGGGGAACCCTGCCTCTCCTATTAATACTGTCACTGAACTCTATTAGAGTTCTCTGCTAACATAGGTCCCCTTCCTCGAGTAGGGGCATCAGCTGCCTCCTTTGCTTATTAAAAGGTATTTGGGTACATGTGGGATCAACCAAAGATTCTTGGTATTTCAGAAGCACAGGCAATTTTATATGCTGGCATTTGGTACCAGTTGGATTTGGAAATATGAACATATAGTGGTAAGGTGGATGCTTCCATAGTCACCCTATCTAGATATATATTCTAAACTATATTTGTTGCTTTTTCTGCTCACGCATAGAAGAGCTAAACATTTTTGAACTTAAAAGCTAAAAGCTTACTGCAGATAAACTAGATTTTCCCAATCTATTAAGTAAGCGTTTTTTTCAACTTTTTCAGGTTATCTGGGTAAAGTATTGCTTCAGTGAACTAAATAAAACTTTAATAGACTCAAACAGTTAATGAAGCCTTCAGCCTGAGCCACACAGCGGTGGGAGAGGTCGGCCGGCCGCTTGCTGGAGTGCTGGCGGCTGCCTGCCTCAGGGCTTTATGCCCTTGGGCCTTGTCAGTAGGCTCAGGTAGTATCTGTCTTCACTTAGCAACACTTCTTGAGATTTCTTGCTGTGACTATAACAATGTCTTTGGTTCTCAGGAATCCTAGCATTTTGGAATTTTACAACAGAAATGGAAGCCACATTCTGTTGAGGTCACAGAGCAAACGGCAGAGTTGGGCCCAGAACCCATTTTTCCTGCCCGGTCACAGTACATCCCTGCACTCTTACTTATTCCTCATTGCCCTTCTGTCTTTCCGAAGTAGCCTGTGATGTTTGTGTTTAAAGTTTAAAACTAGTTGTTTAACTTGAGACTGAAAGTTAGTGATTTTTTGTTTTAATCAGACAGGGGTTCTTTCCTGTAAAAATCCTTTCTGTCCCCACAGACTTGGTTAAAGCCCCATCTCTGGGCTGTGTTCTCACCCCCTGGGCATGGTGCTGGGCTTGCTTCTTGAGGTAACCTGTCTGCATGTGCATTCCTTGAAGCAGGGGACTGGGCCTGTGGCCTTATTATTAAAACAAAAACCATTATGATTTTTTATTATTATTAATAAAATATTAATTTTATTGTCTCATTTGGTTTTTGTTTTAAGTTTATTATTATTGTCTCATTTGGTTTTTGTTTTAAGTTTCCAGTGCCGATTTGTAACTGTGCAATGCTGTTATGAAATGTTTGTCTCCATATTGATGAATGTTGGTAATCCTTTGTAGATTTATAGTAACTGTTGTGAAATTAACTCTTGAATTATTATGTCTCCACAAAAATTCTGACTTTCTGCCTCTTACGTAATCTTAAAAAGTCAGTCAGCTCCACAGGAGTTGGTGTATTGGCCTTCAAGATTTGAAATTAGCATGGCCAAAAAGCTTGTTTTTTACAAACCGTCAGAATTGTCCCCGCATCTCAACCCTTTATTGTCAACTTTTTGAAGATATTTAATAATGACCAGTCCTGAATTTAACCATTTTGCACTTTGAAGAGAAACTTGTCCCCGCTGCCCCCTCAGGGCCTGTGTGGTCTCTGCGTTTGGCCTAGCTTTGAGCTGAAACAATGGAGAAGCCCAGTTGATGCTTTCTGAGATTCCCATGGCTGCCAGATGAACCCTGAGTAACGAGATGACGTCTCCTTAGCGAGGGTCAGGCGGCCTTGCGGGGCCTGCCTGTGTCTGGCTCACTCTCGGTCCCTTCTCCTCACCTCTCATCACTCTCACGCACCCCTTCCTTCCTGCCAGAGCAGACCGTGTAACCTCACGCAAGTAAGGGCATGCGATCCTCCATGCTGTTCTGCTTTTGCTTGATCGGAGTCCTCTGCCTAGAACTTCTTCCATTCTTTCTTTTACTCTTTCTCTCTCTTTTTTTTTTTTTTTTTTTTTTTTTGGAGGGGGGATGGAGTTTTCACTCTTGTCACCCAGGCTGGAGTGCAATGGCATAATCTTGGCTCACTGCAACCTCTGCCTCCCAGGTTCAAGAGATTCTCCTGCCTCAGCCTCCCGAGTAGGTGGGAGTACAGGTGCCCACCACATACATGGCTAATTTTGTATTTTTAGTAGAGATGGGGTTTCACCATGTTGGCCAGGCTGGTCTCGAACTCCTGATCTCATAGGATCCACCCAACTTGGCCTCCTAAAGTGCTGGGATTATAGGCATGAGCCACTGCACCCAGCCTCTTCTACTGTTTCTTTAAACACAACTCAGGAGGTGAAATTGCCAAGAATGAGGTGGATTGGAGTTAGGCATAGAGAGGGAAGTGCTGTCCCAATCCCAGCATGAGCCTCATGAGCCTCTGGACAGATGGAGGCCACCAGCTGCAATGGGGAGGACAGGAGTCAAGCAGATTGGGGGGTTGGCAGCAGGCAGGGGGTGGTGCAGAGATCAAAGGTTTGGATGGAAAAATATTCCGTTTTAGGTGCTTCTGAGATAGCCAGGTAAAAAAGTGAGAAGGAGAGTTGTATTTATGGATCTGAAGCTCAGCGAGAGGTCACAAAATTTGGAATTGTCATCATATTTGAAATGAAATGGATGAGCTCTCCAAGAAAGAGGATTTGAAGAGTGAGACGGATTCATGAAGAATTGCGACGTTTAGAAATAGAATATGAGAAATGGGATATGCAGAGACAAGTGGAAATAAGGAAGAGTAGCCAGAAAAGATAGAAGGAAACCAAGAGGGTGTCAAACTGGAGAACTGAAAGATGAGAAGGGATGCCACCTAGGATTAATTGGCTTGTGGGGAGGTCATGGTCACCTTAGCAAAGTTACTAGAATTATGAGGCATACACTGAAGGGTGAGTGAGTGGGAGGATGTGGTGACAGCAGGAGAAGAAAATTCCTTCCAGAAGCTTGGCACCGCAGAAAAGTAGAGAGGTAGGGACCTACTAGAGGGAGTAGGAGAGTGGGATGTGAGACCATTTGGTCGTTTGGTTTCTTTTGGGGATTTTCTTTTTGGATGGATGATACTAGGGCATTTTTTTTTTTTCATGCAATTAGAAAAAATTCAGTAGAAGGGCCAAAGAACATTACTGTCTTCTACCTTGCTAGCAACTGATGGTTTTTAGCAGACTGGTGGATAGTACTCAGTAGTCACAAATACTTAGGCTAAGTAGGGCCCACTTCTCCTGTAAATTTACACTGGGAATATAAAAGAAAAAAAGGTTGGTGTTAAAAAGTTTGTTCATTTGAGTCCTGTATCCTCGTTAGACAGGTAAATAGTATGAAGAGGTTTTCTTTTATGAAGTGCTTTGTTTTTCTGTAGGAATCCTGTCTTACACATAAATGACAGAAATTTGTATTAAGCATTTTCCTTCACTAAATCTTTAGTTTGTGTCTTTTAATAAAATGCCACTGAATTTTCATGTCAGCAAGAGAGGTAGGTAAATTTGAATACAGAAACTAATTTAGCAGTCATTTAGTTAGGAGATGGAGATTTTAGAGCTGCCACTTCTAAAAGTGGAAAAGATGAGGATTAACTGACTTTTTTTTCTTACTTCTGCGGAATAAAAAATTAGAGCTGAAAAGGATCAAAGCCCAAAATGCATGACAATGGCCGTCTTTTTATAGGTGAATTAGGTTGGAGATTGTGAAGATGATTTCATTCACACCTGCACAGGCATCCTTTGAAGCTCATTACCTTTTCTTTTGGTGTTCATTTAATAAATATATTCCTGAGAGAGGCATATTGAAGTACGATTTGCGTTCCTTTAAAAAAAATTAAGAGCTCCTCTTGCCATCTGCCTAGCATACTTATGAATGTCCTTACCCCAACTTTTAGGATTTGGAGTTTCTAGGAATCCACACCTTTAAAGCCTGAGCAAAACACAATTGTAAGGTAAATTTAGTATCAAGAAAAGACAGTTTCAGTAAAAACTAAGCATAAATACATTTTGTATCACTTTCTGTTTGGGATTTCAAGTGATGATATTTGCTTCCAGTAACCCAAATAATTGGCAGATAGTTTGGTGCAAAGTGAACCTATCAGAAGAGATGGGAACTTTGGAAAACAATAGTCTTTAGTTAGTTGGAAAGGGAAGGCTGTGGTTTTAAATGGCAAGCACCATCCTAGAAAGCAAGGAATAAGTATAAGAAAAAGAAGAACCAAAGCAGTGTAAATATCTTGAAAATCTAGTTTAAAAGAAATGTTTTGGCATTTGGGTTTAAGAGTGAAGGAGCACACTATAAACTTATTAAAATAACGAGTTAAAGTTAGACGTATTTTATTGTCTTGTCTTGTCTTGTATTTATTTTTTTGAGACAGAGTCTGTCTGTGTCACCCAGGCTGGAGCACAGTGGTGCGATCTCAGCTCACTGCAACTTCTGCCTCCTAGGTTCAGGAAATTCTTGTGCCTCAGTCTCCCAAGTAGCTGGGATTACAGGCAAGCACTACCACGCCTGGTTAATTTTTGTATTTTTAGTAGAGACAGGGTTTCACCATGTTGTTCAGGCTGGTCCTGAACTCCTTACCTCAAGTGATCCGCCCGCCTGGGCCTCCCAAAGTGCTGGGATTACAGGTGTGAGCCACTGCGCTCAGCCAGACATATTGTATTTAGATGTTTATAATAGTTTCCCATTACAAATCAGATTATTGCTTGCTTACACTGGTATGTGGGTAGGGAAGAGGAAACAAGTTTTGAAATAGAATTTGCTGATCTAGGCCATCTATACTGGTTTATTTGTAGGAATAATAAGAGCTTATGTCCTTTGAGAAATGTGGAATTAGATATTGATTCTAGTGAGATTCCAGCATTAAAAAGCTGTTCATTTCAAAGTTTTATTACTTTATCTGTCAGTAGCCTTGACAGTTTTATTTTATTAAAATTGGCCAAAACGGCAATGATTTGCATTTATTATATTATGCCTTTAGTGCTGGAAAATTAATATACCTAGGAAATACGTGACAAGGGCATAGTAGATTATTTTGAGGTATGAGCTGCTGTGATTTGTGTGATATACAGCAGGTAAGGTATTATATGGTATAGTCATAGATGATAATGGTACATTATTTTGTTCTTTAGATAGTTGGTAGGTGGTTATTGGGCTCTATCCATTTTACATTTTTATTTGGCTTGTGTACTGCTGGCTCTCTGCTTTGGAGATGGTCCTGGATTTAAGACAAAAGCAGATGCAAGATGGTTTCCCGACTAGGATGATAACACTAAAATCATGGGATATTCATTTGCTCAGGAAATAGAATGAGCAATTTCCTGAGCAAATGAACGCAAGCTAAAGTTGTTGATTTCTGCCTCACATCACAGTCCGAAGTAGGTGGGTCGTGGTCCATGAGGTCATCCAGAGACCCATGCTGGAGCGGGTGGCTCTGTCATTCCCCTGAATGTGACATGTCCAGGATTGGGTTTAAGACCTGCATATCCAGCCAGTGGGAAAGGGAAATCTAGGGCAAGTGGCTTTGTCTTTCTGAAGATGACCTAAACATTGAGTGCATTTTTTTTTTTTTTTTCTGTTGTCTCCTTGGTCCAGTCTTAATCCACAGCCACAGCTCATTGTAGTCTCCAGCTGCGTGAAGGGCACCTGCTAAATCCCAAAGCTTAGTTACCAAAAGAAGATGGAGAACATGAATTCCAGAGAGCATATTTCCAGCACAGACTAGGAGCACCTTGAGATGGGGGGGTAGTAGTTACAACAGATGCATCTCTTTTCTAAACCACAAGCAGTGCTTGGCTTATATTTGGTACTCAGTAAGTGTTTGGTGCGTTGAATTGACTATTAAAGCTAATCCTTTCCCTTCCAAAAGATGGAATTTGATCAGAGGCTCTAAATTCTGCAGCGCCCCACAACCTTTCCTCCTCCTCCACTGTTTTCTCTCTATATATAGGCTATTTTCCAGGATAAGCATACAAAAGAGAATATAATATTTACTTTTAAGATTTGCTTGAAAATCTAAAATGTATTATAACAGGAAAAAAGAAAGTCTGTTCATTTTATTTGCATCACTACCTTTCTCTGTATTTGGACTTGATATGTACATATGCTTTGGGCAACTAAGCACATGCCAAATTGATATGTCTCTTTTATTCAACAGAACGAATATCTGGTGATTGTGAAAGTAACCCTAAATAGAAAACACAGATATAGCATTTAGTTTATAACCTAGATTGGTATTTGTGATGTTTCCTTTTTCTTCCAATTATTAAATATATTTATATATATATTGTGAAGATAGGAACTAAGAAATTACTGGTTTTATTATTGCGCAATTCTATATTATACCAATTATATAATTTGCTTAAAGCACTACAGTAGTCCTTTGCTTATATTTTTACTATAAAATTAGAATTAGGAAGGGAAATTATATGACAATAATGAGATATTTGTACTTGAGATACTTACTCCATGTACCTAAGATAAGAAGTTGCTTAAAATGACATGGTATCTATTTGGCATAATAGCAGCTCTCTTGCTGCTTAGAGCAAAAATCTGCTTTAAAAACATAGTGGCATATCTTATTAGTAAGAGAAAAATGTCATAGCAAGAAATAAGTTATTTAGGTATTATCATGTTCAGTGTCCTCATTTGTTGGCACGTGTGGAAACCGAGGCACGAAATCCTGAAACATCTTGACTTGCAATCTTTGGGAAGATGTTCATATTTTAGAAGATCTTTTTAAAGGATGTATCAGCAGATTATTATATATTAAGATCTGTTGTTTGAGTTCCTTATGAGATATGAGATAAACTTACCACACTCAAGGGAAATAGGGGGAAGCCAGGAAGAAGATGAGAATTAACTTGGGAGGAAAGGAGAGGTGATCCTGCCTGTGCCCCTCCAGCTATGGCCAGTGGAACAGATCCCGAGTCCCTGAAGAAGCTGCTGTTGTACCTCGATTGCTAACTCCAAGAGGGATAACTGGATTAGGAGAAAGCACATGGGAAAGGCATTTGTTCCTTGAAGTGTCCGTAGATTTGGGGGGTTGGGAGGGCCCCTGTGTAGAGATAGGAAGGGGGAGGGAAATGAGAAAGAATGTGTGCTTCCATTATTGAATCATCCTTCCAAGCGATTGAAATATATATGCAGGTTAACAGCAAATTTTTTTAATTGAATGTAAGATACTTCATTATTATGACATTTCTTTAATGTCATTTCACAATCTATTGTGGCAAAAATCTAGTAGGAATAAAGCCTGTGATCATTACAAATCAACTTCTCTTCCTAGATAAATGTTAGTTTTGAGCTCCTGGTGGGCACCCATCTCAGTGGTGAAATTGACAAGTCATCTGTCGGGTGTGTGGAATAGGATAGGGTTTGGTAGCATCTCCCTTTCTCCTTGTGGTTTTCTTGAGCTGTTCACAGTGAGCATCCTAGTTTTCTTGCAGAGGGAAGGTAGCTGCACGGAGTGACCTGATCTTCCCTTTTTTTCTGCTTGCAGAACAATCAACTATGACGACCGAATCTGGATCAGACTCGGAATCCAAGCCGGACCAGGAGGCCGAGCCCCAGGAGGCGGCGGGGGCGCAAGGGCGCGCGGGGGCGCCCGTGCCGGAGCCGCCCAGCGAGGAGCAGCAGCAGGTCCTGGAGCAGTTCGCCTCTGCTGCAGCGCACAGCACCCCAGTGCGGAGGGAGGTGAGCCCAGGCCAGAAAACTAATGACTCCGTGTTTGCTGAGCTGCTCCAGGATCATCTTTAACGTTGGTCTCTTAGTGCAAGAGGCAGCTATGAGGGGTCATCTGTTGTTCCCATTCTAGCCCCAGGCAGATGAAAATGTATGCTATTTTAAGGCATTCAGTGAATGACATTCCACAGCCTTGCCTGGTAACGCCTTTTAATTAAAACACTGAAACTCACTGAAGTCCAGGCTGGAGATTATTGGTCCTATCTGGATTTAGAGGAAAGATAGACACCAAACTGACAGCTTTAATTATGCTTGTGGTTGTTTTTTCTTTCAAGCCTAAGGGCTAGAGTGAGTTTGCATTTCCCCAGGCATCGCCCTGACCCTAATGTTGCAGATCTGCTTTTATTATCATCATCATCATCATCATCATCATCATCATTATCATCATTATCATCATCATTATACTTTAAGCTCTGGGATACATGTGCAAAATGTGCAGGTGTGTTACATAGGTATACACGTGCCATGGGTGGTTTGCTGCACCCATCAACCCGTCACCTACATTAAATATTTCTCCTAATGCTATCCCTTCCCTAGTCTCCCAGCCCCCGACAGGCCCCAGTGTGTGATATTCCCCTCCGTAAGTCCTTGTGTTCTCATTGTTCGACTCCCACTTATGAGTGAGAACATGCGGTGTTTGGTTTTCTGTTCCTTTGTTAGTTTGCTGAGAATGATGGTTTCCATCCATGTCCCTGCAAAGGACATGAACTCATCCTTTTTTGTAGCTGCATAGTATTCCATGGTTTTTTAGCAGATCTTCAGATAGGTCTTTCCCTCCCTATACACATCTATATTTTCAACTCTTTTCCCTGTACATGTTTGAATAGTCAGGAATAATGCATTTCTTTTAAAAGCTTTAAAGTATGGTTTACCTGCAGGCCTTGAATAAGTCCATATTTAAATGTCTTTTGTCTTAAAACTTCAAACCTGGAATCAAAATGTTTTGGAGTGCCAATTTGTATGTAGTAAAGCAATCTGGTGTCCCCACAAGTGATTGGCCTCTTGTATGTCAGAAGTGTTTCACACTAGAAATTCTAAGATGTTGAGAGAAGAGATATAATCAGCATATTAGTGAAAATCTTTGGAAGTCACAACATTATATATTTGCAACCTGATTGTTTTATTTCTTTACCTAGAGTATTTGCAGGTTTGCCTCTTTTTTTTTTTTTTTTTTTCCATTTTATACTTACTAAAAATTTGAGGCCGGGCACAGTGGCTCACGCCTGTAATCCCAGGACTTTTGGGAGGCCGAGGAGGGCGGATCACCTGAGGTCGGGAGTTTGGGACAGCCTGACCAACATGGTGAAACCCTATCTCTACTAAAAATACAAAAATTAGCTGAGTTGTGGTGCACGTCTGTAATCCCAGCTATTCGGGAGGCTGAGGCATGAGAATCACTTGAACTTGGGAGATAGAGGTTTCAGTGAGCTGACATTACACCACTGCACTCTAGACTGGGTGACAGAGCAAGACTCTGTCTCAAAAAAAAAAAATTTTTTTTTTTGAGGTAAAATATACATATAAAACTTACCATCTTTTTTAAGTGTACAGTTTAATGATAATAAGTACATTTATATTTTTATATAAAATATACCTTTTATATTATACATATTTATATTTTTTAAAAATTCCTTTCATCACTCCTCCTCCCTACTCTTCTCCCTATGCTTCCTAGCCTCAGATAATCACCATTCTACTCCCCATCTTCATGAGATCCCATTTTAGCCCCCACATATGAGTGAGAAGATGCAGTATTTGTCTTTTGGTTTTTGGCTTATTTCACTTAATGTAACAGCCTCTAGTTCCATCCGTGTGGGTGCAGATGACAAGATTTCATTCCTTTTTTCTGGCTGAATAATATTCCATTGTGTATATATACCACTCTCTAAAAAATTCATTCTCCTGTTGATGGGCATTTAGGTTGATTTCATATGTTAGCTGCTGTGAATAGTGCTGCAGTAAACACTGGAGTGCAGATGGGTTTTCTGTATATCGATTTCCTTTCTTTCAGACGTATATCCAGTAATGGAATTGCTGGATCATATGATAGTTCTATTTTTAGTTTTTGAGGAACCTTCATACTGTTTTTTGCAGTGGCTGTCCTAATTTACATTTATGAGGATTCTCCTTTCCCCACATCCTTCCCAGCATCTATTACTGCCTGTCTCTTTGACGTATGCTGTTTTAACTGGGGTGAGATGATAGTCTTGATTTGCATTTCTCTGATAATTAGTGACACTGAGCATTTTTTTTCATATACCTGTTGGCCATTTGTATGTCGTCTTTTGAGAAATACCTGTTCAGATCTTTTGTCCATTTTAAAATCTCATTTTCTCTAGCTGTTGAGTTGTTCGAGTTCCTTACATATTGTGGTTAATAATACCTTGTCAGGTAGACACTTTGCAAATTTTTTCTCCTATCCTGTAAGCTCTTTGTTAAGTTTTTCCTTTGCTGTGCAGAAGTTTTTTTGGCTGGATGTAATCCCATTTGTCTATTTTGGTTTTGATTGCCTATGCTTTTGAGATCTTATACACAAAAAAACTTTGCTCAGACCAATCTTCTGGAGCATTTCCCCAGTGTTTTCTTCTAGTGGTTTCATAGTTACAGGTCTTACATTTTTAAGTCTTTAATCCATTTTGATTTGATTTCTGTGGATGGTGAGAAATACGGGTCTAATTTCATTGGTCTCATATAGTTATCCAGTTTTCCCTACACCCTTTACTGAAAAGACTGTTCCCCATTGAATGTTCTTGGCACCTTTGTCAAAGATGAGTTGGCTGTATATGTGGATTTATATCTGGATCCTCTATTCTGTTCCATTGGTTTATGTGTCTATTTTTATGCCGGTACCATGCTGTTTTGGTTATTATAGCTTTGTAGTAAATTTTGAAGTCAGGTAGTGTGATGCCTCCAGCTTTGTTCTTTTTAGTCAGGATGACTTTGGCTATTCAGTGTCTTTTGTAGTTCCATGTAAATTTGAGGACATTTTTTCTAATTCTGTGAAGAGTGTCATAGGTATTTTGTTAGGGATTCCATTGAATTTGTAAATTGCTTTGGGTAGTATTGCCATTTTAACAGTATTAAGTCTTCTAATTCATGAGCATGGAATATCCTTCCATTTTTTGTATTCTCTTCAATTTTTTTCATCAGAGTTTTATAGTTTTCCTTACATCAGTCTTTCATTTCTTTGGTTAGATTGCTTCCTAGGTATTTTATATTTTGTAGCTGTTGTAAATAGGATTGCTTCTTGATTTCTTTTTCAGATAGTTCACCATTGGCAAGTTTAAACACTGCTGATTTTTATATGTTGATAAATTCTGCAATTTCACTAAATTCATCTATCAGTTCTCACAGTTTTTTGGTGGAGTCTAGGTTTTTCTAGGTATAAGATTATGTCATCTGTGAACAAGGCTAAGTTGACTTCTTCCTTTTCAATTCGGATGCCCTTTATTTCTTTCTTTTGCCCAATTGCGCCAGCCAGGACTTCCAGTATTATGTTGTATAATACTGAAAGTGGGCATCCTTTACTTGTTCTGGTCCTTAGAGGAAAGGCCTTCAGTTTTTCACAACTCAGTACAATGCTAATGTGGGTTTTTCATATATGGCGTGTATTATTTCGGGGTATGTTCCTTCTATACTGATTTTGATGAGGATTTTTAATCATAAAGGCATGTTGAATTTTATCAGATGCTTTTTGGAGTCTATTGAAATAATCATGGTTTTTATTCTTGATTCGGTTAATGTGATGTATCGTGTTGATTGACTTGTGTATGTTGAGCCATCTGCATCCCTAGGATGAATCACATTTAATCATGGTGAACGATCTTTTCAGTCCCCTTTTTAATGTGTTGTTGAATTCGGTTTGCTGGTATTTCACTGAGGATCTTTGCATCAATCTTCATCAGTGATATTGGCGTGTAGTTTTTGTTTTTGTTGTCTCTTTGTCTGCTTTTGGTATCAGAGTAATATTGGCCTTGTAGCATGAGTTTGGAAGTATTCCCTCCTCTTCAATTTTTTTTTTTTTTTTTTTTTTGAAGAGTTTGAGAAGGATCAGTATTAGTTTTCTTTACAGGTTTGATAGAATTCAAGTGAAGCCTTCAGGTCCTGGACTTTTTTTGATAGAAGACTTTTTATTATAGCTTTGATCTCATTACTCATGACTATTTTGTTGGGGTTTTCTGTTTCTTCATATTTCATTCTTGGTGGGTTGTATGTGTCTAGAAATTTATCCATTTCTTCTGGGTTTTCCAATCTGTTGCCATATAGTTGTTCATAATAGTCGCTAATGAGTCTTCATATTTCTTAGGTCCGAGTTGCTATGTCTCCTTTTTCATGTCTGATTCTATTTATTTGGATCTTCTCTCTTTTTCTTAGTCTAGCTAAAGGTTTGTTGATTTTGTTTATCTGTTCAAAAAACCACCTCATTGTTTTGTTGATCTTCTGAATTTTTTTTTTTTGGTCTCAGTTTCATTTATTTCTACTCTGATCATCATCGTTTCTTTTTCTTTTAATTTTGGGTTTGGTTCATTCCTGCTTTTCTAGTTCCTTGAGGTGCATATTTGAAGGCTTTTTACCTTTTTGACATAGACATTTATTGCTTTCCACTTCCCTCTTAGTACTGCTTTTGTTACATCACACAGATTTTTTGTCTTGTATTTCCATTTTCACTTGTGTTTCAAGAATTTTTTAATTTATTTCTTAGTTTCTTCATTGACTCATTGGTCATTCAGGGCATGCTGTTTAATTTCCATATGTTTGTGTATTTTCTGAGATTCCTCTTACTGATTTCTAGTTTTACTCCATTGTGGTCAGGAAAGATACTTGATATGATTTTTTTTTTTTTTTTTTTAAGTTTGTTTGGACTTGTTTTATAGCCTAAGACATGGTCTGTTCTGAACATATTCTGATGAAAAGAATGTATTCTGCAGCAGTTGGGTGAAATGTTGTGTAAATGTTGGTTAGGCCTGTTAGATCTAGTGCATGGTTTAACTCCACTGTTTCTTTGTTGATTTTCTGTATGGATGTTCTGTCCACTACTGAGAGTGGAGTATTGAAGTCCCCTACCATTATTGTACTGCAGTCTGTTTCTCCCTTTAGATTTGGGAATGTTTTATATACTTGGGAACTCTGGTGTTAGGTGCGTAGACATTTACAATTGTTGTATCCTCTTGCTGAATTGTCCCCTTTATCATTATGTTAGTGACCTGCTTTTTCTCATTTTAGTCTTAGATTTGTAGTCTCTCTAGTATAAGTATAGCTACATCTGCTCTTTTTTTGGCTTCTAGTTGTATAGAATGTTTTTTCCACCTTTTTACTTTCAGCCTATGTGGGTGAAGTGAATTTCTTGAAGGTGACATAGTTGGTTCTTGTTTTTATATCCATTTACTTACTTTAGGCCTTTTAATTGGAGAATTGAGTGTTATATCAATAACACATTCAGTGTTATTGATAAGGGCTTATTACAGCTGTTTTGCTGCCTGTTTCTGGTTAAGACTCCTCTTGTTCTTTTTTTACTTGATTTTCCTTTGTGGTTAAGTGATTTTCCCTGGTAGTGTGTTTTAATATGTTGCTTTTTATTTTTAGTGGATCTATTATAGGTTTTTGTGTTGTGGTTACCATGAGGCTTACCAAAAACATCTTATAGACATAGCAAGTTATTTTAAACAGATGACAGCTTATCTTAGATCACAAATTTAAAAACAGAAACAAAGACCAAAAGAAACCACACATACACACGTGCATGCGCACATGCGCGCACACACACACACACCACTTCTACACTTTTTAACTCCATCCCCATTACATTTTGACTTAGTTGTCCTAATTTGCATATTTTAATATTGCCTATCTCTTCACAGGTTGCTGTAGATATTACTGTTTTTGATAGGTTGTCTTTTGGGCTTCATACTAGAGTTATGATTGTGGTAGTAGTAGTAGTAGTACATTGTACACTGCAGTTACAGTAAGAGAGTATTCTGGGTTTATCTATGTACTTGATTTTAATTTTACCACTGAGTTTGATACATTGAAAGTTTTTTTTTTTTTATTTTTTGCACATTAGTGGTTTTTTATTTCGGATTGAAGAACTCTCTTTAGCATTTCTTTTAAGATGGGTCTGGTGGTGGTGAATTCTCTCTACTTTTGTTCTTTTGGGAAAGATTTGATCTCTCCTTTGTATTTGAATGATAATTTTGCTGGATTCTGTGTTCTTAGATGGCAGTTTTTTTCCTTGAGCAGTTTAAAGATGTCATTCAACTCTTTCCTGGCCTGTGTGGGTTTTCTGTTGAGAACTCTGTTACCAGGCGATTTGGAGCTCCTTTACGTGTTGTTTGTTTCTTTTTCTCTTGCTGCTTTTAGGATTCTGTCTTTGTTCTTGAGCTTTGAGAGTCTATTGCTTTGTGGTATTCTTATTTAGGTTGAATCTGTGTGATGTTCTCAGACTTTCCTGTACTTGAATATTTATATCTTTTGCAAGTTTTGGAAAGTTTTCTGTGATTATTTCTTTGAATATGTTTTCTACCCTTCGCTCTTGCTCAGCTGCCTCTTGAATACCAATAATTCTTAGGTTTGGTCTTTTGAGGTAATTTTCTGTATCTTGTATGCAGTCTTTGTTCCTTTTTGTTCTTTTTTCTTTCTTCTCTGTGTCTTTTCAAATAGCTGGTCTTTGAGCTCACTGAATCTCTCCTCTGCTTTGTTCAGTCTGCTAAGAGTTTCTAATGAGTTCTTCAGTTTATCAAATGTATTTCTCAGTTCTGAGGTTTCTGTTTGATTTCTTAAAAGTATTTCAATCTCTTCATCAAATATATCTGATAAATTTGTGAATTGCTTTTCATTTTTACCTTGAGCTCATGAGTTTCCTTAAAATTGGTATTTTGAATTCTTAGCTCACAAATCGCCATCTTGTAGGGTTGCCTTTTCCCTTGTCTTTTTCGGGAGGTCATAGTTTCCTGTTTGCTGTTGTTTCTTGTGGGTGGGTGTCTATGTCTTTGTATGGAAGGATTAGTTTTTAATTCCAGTTTTCTCTGTCTGTCTTGTTTTGTTTTTTATTGGATATGTGTGCTTAGAAATTTTTTACCGCTAGACCTCTGCCACCTCTTTGGCCCTAGGTGGCCTTTAAACCCGGGTTTGCCTTGGCTCTAGTAAGCGATGGGAGTGCTGCTTGTCCTAAATGAGGGAGGTCCCAAAGGGGTTATCCTGGCAGTGTGAGGTGGCTGACTAGGAGTTTGTGCCCAAGGGATCTGTGGAATGTGCCTTCTCCAGCGTGGTGCTGCTGAACAGCCGCTGTGATTCGGTGTCTTCTTTGGCCAGGTTACAGAGCAGAGTGTCCAGGACTAGGGCTGGTGGTCCCATCTCCCAGCTTTTTCTCTGCGTGTGCTCGGGGATATTTCTCTCTTGAGGCAGTCACATCACTTCCTTCCCATGGGTTAAGGCAAGGACAGGTCTCCTGCAAGGAATCCCAGGAAGGTGAGAAAGCTGGTTGACCACCTCAGTCTCACTTTTCCAGTATCACTTTTCCATGAGTTGGGGGAAGATTTTCTGCACTTTTATTGCCGGGCAGAATCAGGGGGAGGGGCATCATGACTATGGAAATCCAATTCTTCTTCCATCTGCATGGAGTTTTTCCACTTCTCCGTGGCCTCAGGGTCTGTCTTGTCCTCATGTTTGAGTTCTGGGTTGTTGCTGGTGAAAATCTTGTGCTATATATTTGTTTTAGGTTTTCTGTGGAGGAATGGGAGGGGGGAAACCAGCTCGCTTCTGTGCCACCATTTTAAAATGAATGTCGCAAGTTCTGCTTTAAACAATATTAATAATAACAATTATTTTCACTTTATAAATAGCTGCTCTGTGTGATCTCAGATGCTTTGTGATGGAGAGCAGAGAGATCCCATCCCAGCTTAGTAGACAAACCTAAGGAACTGTTGTAGCCATCATGGTTTTCTTTTACCTTTTCTTTTTGTGGAGGAATGGTGATGACAGTGTTTGGCTTTCTTTTTGTTTATTTTGTTTTTTTAATCTTCAAACATTTAAAATTACTAAAGTAAATGTTTGCTTTTTCTTCATTCTTTCTTCTTTACTCTTCAATGAAATAACATGACAATGGGAGACAATTATAGAAAAGTATGAATATCTATACCTAGACATGATTAAATATACTTTCTTTATCTTCTATAGTCAGATACAAAACAAGAGAAATGACACTAACAGGGAGAGATGACTGGCTACAAAAGGCAGAGACCTTGGAGTCTTGTCTCTTCTAGTCATTGTTTTACCATCTTCAGAGAACTCATGGGTGTCGCCAACCCTCAGCTTCATCTGCAAAATGAAGAGTTCAGAAAAGATAATTTCTGAGGTTCTTCCACAAAATTCTTTTATTCAGACTAGGAAGGTAACTGTTGGAGGTAAAATGAAGCTGATTTTGGTACATAGTGATGATTAGAACATGGGTTTGGCTGGATTTTGAATTCCATTCAAATCCATTGAATTTATGCCTCAAGAAAATTTCTCAGACTCCCCATGTCTCTCTTTCCTTATATGCAAATGAGGGTAATAATACCCATAACATAGAGCTACTGTGAGGATTAAAAGAGATTGAGGATTTGCTAAAATCCGATATTTAAAATTAGAACACATCATATGACTATGATTGACATTTCATTTGAGGTACTTAGTCTGCTATTTTTAAGTTCTTAAAGTTTTTTAAAAAATATGTAAGGGCCTCAGTCATGGGTTCATGTTTCCGGTGTTCCCAGAAACAATGCCTATCCTTTGAATGTTGATGCCTTAAGATGCCTCTGGAATTGACATTTAAAATAACCCAGAAGCTTATTCTCATACAGATATTTTTATTTTAGTAAAGGAAAAGTGAAATTTTGTCTTCCCTGTTACATAGAAAATGTTGATTTCAGGTAAAATTTAAATAAAAATGTATTAATAGCTTCTAATGACCTTTGCCTATGAAGAGACAAAAATAAAACTTACATGTGCAAAATTTGTGTAAGTTATAAAGCACTTAACGAATGTGTTATTGTTGTTGATAATACAATACCAAAGTAATCAAACTGTAAATTACCTCAAGACCAAAATTAATGACAATTTTATGATTTTCTTGCACTTACCATTTTAATGCTTTGCTATAGAAAGACAGTGGTTAAAAAAGTAGGACTGGGTTGCCAGAGCAGATTTTCTTTAGTTTACTTTTTTTTTTTTTTTTTAGCTAAAACTTGCCTTCTCAACTATTTTGGCCTTTAGAATTGGTTATTCAGTTTTTTGTTGCTTTCTTTTCATAAGCTCAGCAGTTTGGTCTCTTTCAATTCTTAACGAGTTCTCAAGACTTTGCATTGAAATCGTGGGCAAGATAGAAGTGGTGGAGAGGGGTATATTAGCAATCTTTTGGATGGAAAACAAGATAGAAAATGAAGATAAAGCAGAAATCTGTACCTAAAACCCAAAATAAATATACCCAAATACCTTTGTAATTATATTAGTATTATAAAAATGTAAAGTCTGATAGAAAAGTTAAGATGATAAACCATCAATACTGTCTTTCCTTTTTGAGCCCATGAATTTGTAGCACCAGGCTGATAGTACGTTCATGGGAGGGGAAATTCCACGCTTATTTCAAAGCCCTAAACAGAATTTTGATACATATCTTCCTTTGGACTGTCAGCATATATTTGCAGACTAGTGACTGGTGGCATGGCCTAAGGATTGAATTTGCAGTACTACCATTGGTGGTCATTTAATAGGTAGAAGATGGATGTACAGAGAGAATAGTTGGAGATCTGTGCGCACATTTCCAAAGAGATTGGTTTACGGGAGAATGTTACTGTTACTTAAGATGTCCTCTGCAGTTTTATATCTAGCCTGGACTAGTCTGTTACGGTTTGAAAGCAGATTCAAGCTGTTGGACAGATGTGATATGTTCTTACACTGGCTCATTACAGTGAAGGGAAGCAGACATAGGGGATTACTTTGTGATGAATTTCAATTCTGCTGACTTCATTGAATTGATTGAGAGCTAAATTAAACATTTTAACAGTTGTAAAAGTACCGAAAAGCTTAGTACTTGAAGCTCTCCAAACCTTAGAGTTTATCAGATATCTCATATATGTAGGGATGAGGCAGTTATATAACAAGCTGTGGAGTATACAAGGATCTGGAGAATTAAAAAAATAGAACATATAAGATGAAATCTAAACAGTACATTTTAGAGGCCTGTACTATCCAATCCTTTTTAAAGAGTCAAGAGTCAAGTATTCATTGTTTGCTTATTGAAATCTTGATAGCGCTTGCTAACTCAGTGGTTCTAAAGTAAATCCTGGAGTTAAAATGAAATAAGGCCTTATTAATACATTTAAATGGCAAACAGTATTTAGGCAAATATTATAAATATCTGTATATTTGTATCTATTCCTAATATCCTAATTCAGTATCTCTCCTTTATGAAATAGAAAGCAGTTTTGTGCTATTGCATGAGCAATGCAATATTTATTTCCCATCTTGCAATGAAAACTGTTGATTGTTTGCTCTTCACAGGTCACTGACAAGGAACAGGAGTTTGCTGCCAGGGCTGCGAAACAGCTCGAATATCAGCAATTAGAAGACGATAAACTTTCTCAGAAATCATCTAGCAGTAAACTCTCTCGGTCTCCATTAAAGATTGCCAAAAAGCCTAAAAGCATGCAGTGCAAAGTGATACTTCTAGATGGATCAGAATATACCTGTGATGTAGAGGTAAGTGCGTGTCTTAAGACTTTTTTGTCCTAGATATTGAGAGCTGGGGAATGTTGGTATAAAATATACAAGATGCCTCTTTATTTCTCTAGGTCTCTGGGAAATTACTCCAACCCAGTCTCTAAATATAAAACTATTTCCTAGTCTCTAACAGGGCATCAGATTAAAAATATGTATAATGTTCCAAAATGTTACAATCAAAAGTAAAATGTGATCGTATATGTTTTAAAAGATAAAATCTCCAACAATATGGTAGAAAAAAAAAACATTTGAAAGCTTTAGAAACAGACTTTAATATCCTGGCTGTGAGCTATTATTTACATGAATTTTATCCTTTTTTTTTTTTGCATAATTTATGGCCACGTCATTTGTTACTTGGTGGAAAGCTTACAAATTCGGTACATAGGGGTGGTGGGATAATTCGAAAATGTCCATGCCCTTCTCTTGCTTGGAGAATGAGTAATTTTTAAAATGCACATTGTGGTGGGCATTGCAGTTTCAGTGTAAAAGGGTATACTCTTTGTTCTTCTTTGTAAAGAAAACAGATTCCTTTCAGAGAAACGGCAATTGAATGCTTTTTGTCAGAGATGTTTGTCAAGACCAAATTAGCAGATGAGAACACAACCTGACTGGAGCTGCAGAGACAGCTGATTGTTGAGTTCTCTGAGTATAAGGGAGAATTCATACAGGGCATGAATTCAGGCTCTAGGAGCAGGTCTGTGTGTGCACCAAGATGGAGTGGCTTGCACGTTTAGCAAGGTGATTCCATTTCAGATGTGATGTCTTCATTCACAGAGCTCATTCTTCTTGCCTCCAGCTCCTGCCCTTGTCATAAAGAGGGGAGGGTATCACACACATCTTCAAGCCAGCCCCTCTACCCTCTCATTCCGCCGTGCTTTCACAGTCCACCCTTTCCTCAGGCTTGTGCTGAGACTCTGTCCCAGGCAGCACAGTCAGTGCACACGTGTGTGTCCTCACATATTTCTCTTCCTCATCCCTCATGACAGCTAATACCAAGCCCATCTTATTTCCCATGTTCCCGTGTACTCTGCTTCCTCTGTCTCCCAACCCCCATATAATTCCTGTCATGTTTGTGTAATGCACTCATGCACCCAGTGTTTTTCTTGGATCAGAAGATTGAAATCCATTTCACGTTGAATTCATTTAGGATGGAGATGAGAGGTAGGTTGCTAAATTGTTACAGATTGCAGGAACATAGAAAAAATCTATATGGTTTTTGAAAATAAAGTCTTACATCAAAAATTATGTAGTCTGTTGTATACCAATTTATAGAAAATTTAGTCATCCTGTATCCTTATAAACATTGATGGGCCACTGCAGGGATCCCCAAGGGCCGTGCACAGAACTATTTCTTGCCTTTTTCTGGCTTTGATTTTGTTTAATTTTTTAGACCAATGTGTCCAATTCCTCATCTAGATGTGTACCCTGGAAACAGGCAGCTCCAGTAATGTACTTCTAACTGAGTTTTACTATGAAACTTACAGGACTTTTATAACCTTGAGAGATACTGTATTTTTTCAGTGTAGATGCATTTTCTGGAAAAATTGATCCGAGTCAAGAGAGACTTTTCCTCTTAACTTCGAGGACAGTTTTTCTATTGATTGCATTTCTGTAATGGAATTAATAGGGTAAACTGGCAGTCTTCGAGTCCTGGCTATCAGAGTCTTCCAAGAGTCTAGAAGAAAGTTGATAGTGTTTCACATAGACAGGATAATGCCTTAGGGTTCAGCAAGGCACAAGTAGTATCGAACATTTTGTCAAACTTAATTTATGTCTGTGCTTCAGATTCATTATAGATAATCACTGTGGTTACACATTTTTTATTTTATATTTACCTTTCTTTTAATGTCACTGTGAACATTTTGAGTGGCATAGCAAACTTGGCCAGTTATTTTCCTCTATAATAAATTATTTTCATACATTTGACAGATTCTTAAGAGTAACTTTTTTTCTGGAATATAAAAACTTTTGCTGGCAGGATTTTTTCAGTTTCACCACAGACATTGATATCAGAAAATACGTGTTCACGACTGACATCTATGTGAAGAAGATGGAGAAATCTGGACACGGTAAAGTTCGTGGATTAATTTGTAACCGATTGGTTGAATAAGAAAAATGAATTGTAAATCAAGCAGAGTGATTCTCAAGGAGGCAATGAGGTGCTAGTTAAAAAAAAAAAAAACATGTTACAGTGGCTCTTGTGTTTTGATATAAACAATGGAAAGTAAAGTTTGGCTGGTGAGCTACACACGGGGCATACTAGGTAAACAGAGAAGGGAAAGCATTGCCCAGGGAAGATGTGCTTCAGTGTTGGCTGTCCTTGAAGCTGAGTCTGTATCAAAGACTTGATGAAGGCACAGAAACACAGCTGAACATTATTTTTTAAGCAACATAGAGCTTTAAAGCCTACATTGCTTATTTAAAGAGATTGATGCCTCAAGTGTCAGAATCCAGTTTTATTATGAAATGGACAGTGTGGGACACTGAAGCAAAGCAGGAAAGCTAACATTTAGCAGGAGTGGAGGTAAAACTTGACTCTGATAAAAGGGATCAAGTACAAAATGGAAATGTGTTTGTGAGAGGGGCAGTCAGACTTGGTAACAGTTTGGTTAAAACTCCTCTTTAGCTTTGAGTTCATTACAAACTCATCGTGAACCAACAGTGTGTTACAGTTGTCAAAAGCATTTTGTAATCACAGGCTGTTCCGTGGAAGCGTAGTGTTCGGTTTGCAGAAGGCAGCGAGCCATCCTGTTCCCTGCGTTGCACAGATCCTGCCTGCAGGCTGTGTTTCAATCACGTGCGATAAATGCTCTGAAGCCACCAGACTGGGGAGGGCTGTTGGTAACCCGTGTGGTTTCAAGGAACTTCCTTAAAGTTTCTGAACCTAGGTTTCCTCAACAGAAAGATGAGGGTGAAAATATTTGCCTTGAAAGGCATCATTGAGAAGATTAAAGCAAATAATTTATTTGAACACTTTCTGGGATGTGGCATATTCGTAATGGTCTCTGTTTAATAATGATAATACGAACAATGGACTTTGACCTGAGCTTATTCAGCAAGAATTATAGGATGGTGAATGATCTGGAAGCTTTCATATGAGGAACGGTTAGAGAAATAGGATGTGTTAAATATGGAAAAAAAAAAAAAAAGATTGGTGTGGAGGACAGGAAAGCTATTCTCAGTTACTTGGAAAGGTGGAGACTGAAGGGTTATTATAACTTTTATGTATAAAAAGCAAAACGAAGGTAGAAGTTACAGAAAGTTAGATTGTAAGTTAACAGGAAAATAGTGTCTTTAATGATCGCTGTCAACCTTGTGATGACATATGCACTACCATGGGAGGGTTCCTGTGGAAACTGTAGGTGCGATGATGGAAGCCACTGGTTCCTCAGATGCTGCCTCAGACCATACCACATCCAGTGCCCCTTGCTACTACCACTGATGGACAGAAGAGACATACAGACACAAAGAAACCAAACTGAAAGAGGCAGAATTATTTCCCTAATCCTTCTCTCCAATATGTGTAGTTGTAGATGAATTAAGAATGAAGGCGATGATAACAGATGAAACTTTTTTTTGCATTTAATAAGATATCAAAAAGAGCATTTTATTTTCATAAAATTGTGATGTTTTTCTCCATGGCATATTGAATGCCTTCATCACATCAACTTAAAATCATTAAGGCTCAACTCTGCCGTGATGGTAACATGAGAATTTATAGTCACCTGTAAAAGACTCCCTGGCAACACACACACGCACCCCCACACACCCCCCCCACACACACACACACCCCCACACACACACGGCTACAGCGGGAGAGACTCATCGACCCAGAAAGCAAGATAGGAGTAGTTATCTGAGAGCAATGAGTGAACACTTACTGCCTGTTTGATCCCCACCATTTCCCCACCCATGTTTCTATGCTAGCCTTTTCAGATCATACTTTCTCTAACTTCCTTCTAGCAGTCGGCTTAGATCATTGTAGCATTCAGTGCTTTTCCATGTGAGAGACTTTTTTTTTTTTTGAGACAGAGTCTCGCTCTGTTGCCCAGGCTGGAGTGCAGTGGCGCAATCTCGGCTTACTGCAGGCTCCGCCTCCCCGGCTCATGTCATTCTCTTGCCTCAGCCTCCCAAGTAACTGGGACTACAGGCACCCGCCACCACGCCCGGCTAATTTTTTGTATTTTTAGTAGAGGCAGGGTTTCACCGTGTTAGCCAGGATGGTCTCGATCTCCTGACCTCGTGATCCACCTGCCTTGGCCTGCCAAAGTGCTGGGATTACAGGCGTGAGCCACCGCACCTGGCTGAGAGACTTTTTCCTCACTAACTTTTTTTTCAAACTCAGTCTTGATTATTTAAAATATAAGAAAAGATCTTATTACAGCGAGCCTGATGACATATGTTTGAGAAATATTTACACTCTGCCAGATTTTCACGTATGCCAACAAAATCACTGTGTGATTCTGTTCCTCTTGTACTGTTAGAGAATGCAATCAGTGTCCTTCAGCAAGTTGGTTACTGTTGTTGATGTTTATTTCTCAAACATAAATTTTAAAAGAGAAAATAAATAAAAAGACCTCAGTCCCATGCAATGGAGGTAACAGTCCTCCCACTCATCCCATTTATTTTCATTTTGTTGCTTCCATGTTTGGCAGACTGATTGGAGTCTGACTGATTAGTGTACAACGTATTCCTAGTGGCTATCCGGTTAGGACTTTGCTTTCTCTATTTGGGCACCATTCTAATCTAGTCTGATTTTGTTTTGGGAAAATAAGTCAAGCTTGATCTCACATTTCAGTCCATGTTTCATCAGATGGGTTTGCTGCTGCGTCTGTTAAAAGTTTCAGCCATTGTGTAGTGCAGTTTGGTTTGTTTCCCACGAGAAGCCCTGTTGGTGGAGTTGTCCGGAGCATTGCTGTAAGAGCGGTAGGTGTTACTCAAAGGGTCCTGCCATGTTTCTCTCCCCATGTGAAAGTAGCCCCTAAATATTGCCAACTTAATAATGAGGGCAATTTACAGCTTATAGGACCCGGGTACATCCATGCTGGGCTAGTATTCCAGGGAAACATGCCAATGAATGGGCCACACTGGAGAGAGATTTGCCTCCAGATTGGGGCAAATCAGTGAGAGCAATTTAAATGTAGCCATAATACATAAACAGCTGGCCCCTAGGTTACTTAGAGCTTGTCTAGAGGCCTGTGGTGGAATGGGCTCGGTGACTGAGGACAATTTAGATCCCTCCAGGATAGGCCTGGAATCTGGAATAAGTACAGAAATGGTCAAGTTGACTCCAATAAACATTGTTTGAGACCATCCAGAGATGCTTGTGAGGGACCAGAGAGGATAAGAAAATTTATGGAACTATGTTTCTAAGATGCTTTTGTTACCTTCTAACTATTGCTCAGTAAGGGACTATTAAAAACTTGCCTAATATTCTGTCTTGCCTGTGATTCAATTAATTGTGCAAATCTTGCCCTGTTTTATGCACTCTACTTATTGGGATTCAATGTCTTAGCTTTCCAACTCTTATAGGTTACATGATTAAATCTTTTCCAGCCCCTTTAGAAGTGCTTGACCAGACAGCAAATAGAATTGCCATAATCTAGAAAGTTAGAGTACCTTTTGCTTTTCTTGAATTACAAGAAATAATAATTGTAAACCATAAAAATAAGGACTGTTTTAAACCAATGCAAGTATTGTCCATTCACCAAACACATAAATCACAGAGCTTTTGATTCCATGTAGCTCTGTACGTTTCCAGTTTAACCTATAACATGCCACCCTCCTCCATGGATCTCTGCTCAACTGAAGAACTTACATCAAACCATCCATCACCTGCTGTAACCAAATGGCCCCATCCAGCAGCAGCAGTAATTTCCTGCTTGAAGAATGATGCCTGTAGGACTCTGGAGGATTAAAGGACTTTAATTAACTTTGTTTCCTAGTGCGATGGCTCTTTGGTGCAACCATAGGAACAGTTACACACAGGGACTCTTAACATGCAGTGTCTCATTTACATAGTTACCATTAAATCTTCTTACGGTATTGACATTTGTCTCAATAAGCTTTGATTAAAACAGACTCTGTTTACTAAAACTGTTAACTCCGTTTTCCTGGTTATCATTTTTGAAAGGTAATAAACTTTAATAGTCCATCATGAGTGTAGACAAGGCCTAATAAATATTCGAAACAATATAAATATTAAAAATGTGAGTGTATATATCAAGAAATATAAACAATAAGAGTCCTGCTATTTCACTGTACTGTAGGCTGTGTTTTGGAAGCTGAGTGACTTTGGGAACTTGAGTGCCTGTGTGCGTTCGATGGTCGATGCTCTACGTGAGATAAAAATCCACTGAGGCATTCTTTTTGCTTACTCCCAGTTTCTCCCAGTTGTCACATTGTGTGAAGGCCTAACAGGATTCATTTCCCAAATGTTAGTAATCTGATGTCATGATGCTGAAGCCCTAGGTTTACGTTTTCATGCAAACCTAACTCCTTTAAGTCTTCAGGCTTCCAGTGTGTTTTATGGCCACTTTGTGTTGCTGATGTCATGAAATGAACTTTCCCTCCCTGTGCCCAGGCAGAGGGACTCACAGGTAAACGCTCTGCTCCATCGTCTTACCTGTTTCAGAGAACAGTGTCTTATCTCTGGATTTTGTACAACACCATGGTTAGTTTTTCACACAGTAAATATACATGACTTACTGGTTTAATGCAGAAAGCAGTCTTCCAAGTATGAAAATATTCCAAGTTTTCTAGTTTTCACCATCCTGTGGCTGAGATTTCAGGTGATATTTCATGGTTTTATCTCTAGTTGACTTGCATGAAGTCCACCTCTGTCAGAATTTTCCCTAGCATGATTCCCGAGAGTTTTCTCATGTGCTGTGGAAGAAGTCCTTTAAATTTCCTTACTCTGTGTGTGGCTTGAGTGCCACAGAGCCCTGTGAAATGGTGACTTGGCCCCTCAAAATTGCCACTGACACCTTTCCCTGGGCTCAGATAGCGGTGCTGCCCTTTCAACTGCTTCTTCATAAATAAAGCAGCTTTCCCTCATTCCCCATAGCACGCTGGAGTTCAGGCTTTAAGGAAAGACAGTGTAACAGCACACCGGCTACATCAGCTGGCATTCCTAGGAGTTGTAGAGCTCCTGATCAATGTCTTCCTGCCTGACGCCCACTCTGCTCCTGCATGGCAGGTACCAGCTCACACCTACTGTAGGATGGTACCCTTTCTGCTCCTCAGAGTCCGCGCTCCCAGTCCGCTCTAACCTCAGGGAGAAAAGGAAGCTTCCCACTTTAGTCCAAGGCATTCCTTATTTACTTCCTCAGGAAAAGAGTCTTTCCGGCATGGTAGACTTCAGCCAACTCCTTGGGTGGCTACAGTGGCCTCCAATCTGTACAGGTTTATCTGGTGCCCCATGACCCCAATACAGGACTGCCTGCTACCAGTGCACTTTACTAGACTTCTTTCTAGAAGTGCACCTGTACTTATAATTTCCAAAGATCCCTTAAGGTGTAGTCTTTATCAGGTACACCTTTGTCTTCTCTGAGCCTCCTTCCTCACCAGTTAAATGAGGTGTAGGAGACAAGGTTATTTTCATTGTCCCTTCCTGACATAAGTCTGTTTGGCTGTATGGCAGAGACAATCTCACTTCTAAGCTTAAGTCTTTTCCTCATTTGGTCTTCATTAAAATCTTTGCATTTTCTAGAATGCATTGATCAATTTGTACATCATAATTTGTATATAATACATATTTTTTTTAACAAGAGTGAATCATTTGGGTTTTAATTATTTATCTTAATGCATGTCGGTTTTTCTTGTTTACAATTTTAATCCATAAAACATGTTACCACATTGTGTACAAAAGGTACCAAAGAGCTGTACTCATTTTGCAGGGACTTTAATAAAAAGATTTGCTTGGGCGCTTGTTACATTCCAGACACTGAAGACCAAATGAGCCAAAGACTTGAGCTTATGTGTGAGATTGTCTTCACCATAAAGTCAAACAATTTTATATCTGGAAGGGATATTGGAAATAACCTTTTCTCCTGCGTTGTTTCACTGATGAGGAAATAGGCACAGGGAAGCTAACAGTGTGTCTGAGGACACACAGAGGAAGGCTAGAACCAAGATCTCCTGCTCTCTGTTCCAGAGGTCTCTGCGCTACGAAATTAAAACCTGCAAAGTCAGTTAGACATGGTGGCTCACGCCTGTAATCCCAACACTTTGGGAGACCGAGGCGGGAGGATCACATGGTCAGGAGTTCAAGACCAGCCTGCCCAACATGGTGAAACCCTGTCTCTATTAAAAATACGAAAATTAGCTGGGTATGGTGGCACGTTCATGTAATCCCAGCTACTTGGGAGGCTGAAGCAGGAGAATTGCTTGAACCGGGACCCGGGAGGCAGAGGTTGCAGTGAGCTAAGATTGCGGCACTGCACTGCAGCCTGGGTTATAGAGCGAGACTCCATCTCGAAAAATAAAAATAAAAATATGCATTCTACAGCAGCAGAAGGAAGGATCCAAAGGATAATATTTGTCTCCAGTATGGACTTGTGATTTAGTAGTGTCACAGGATCTTTCGGGCGTTCCTTTTCCAGCCGGAAGCCTCTGGGGTGGGTGGCGCCTGTGCCTGATTTTTGCTCAGGCCCACTGGGCTTGTTCCACCTACTCGACCTGGCAGGCTGCACTTGGCTAGTGCTACCAGCTCAGATCCCACGCCTGTCAAGGGCAAGCCAGGTGTGGAGTGATGAGGGGTGCAGGAGCGAGCAAGTGCGGGGTCCAGCCACTACGCACAGCCAGACACGCTGGCTGCTGTGGCAGGGCAGACAGCTCCAGGCACTGGCACAGGCACCGGCTCTGGGCAGACCTGCGGCTGGATCGGATGCACCGCAAACAACTTCTGCTGTGGATACCCACATCTGGACAAAGGGAACGCAGCGACACCCAGAAGCTTGGAGATGCCAGAAACCACAGACCCCCAAAGAGGATGTCACAGCCCTGCTCAGGGAGGCTCTAGGTCTGGGCTCCTGGAAGGGCTGCAACCCTTCTCTCCTTTTTATCACCCCCAACGTGGCAGGGGATAGGGATGGTGTGTCTCAGCCCTGTGTGTTAATAGTCAGTTACGCTTTTCAGCAGTTCCTGAGTTCTTGTTCCATATGCAGGAATAATGAGGTACGCGGACAGCTGGATGGGGAGCAGGGCAAAGAGGTGCTTTATTGAGCGACAGTACAGCTCTCAGGAGACCTGAAGTGGGTAGCTCTTTTTCCTTTTTTTTTTCTTTTTGAGATGGAGTCTCTCTCTCGCCCAGGCTGGAGTGCAGTGGCATGATCTTAGCTCACTGCAACCTCCACCTCCCAGGTTCAAGCAATTCTCCTGCCTCAGCTTCGCAAGTAGCTGGGATTACAGGTGCATGCCACCATGCCTGGCTAATTTTTTTTTTTTTTTTTGTATTTTTAGTAGAGATGGGGTTTTGCCATGTTGGCCAGGCTGGCCAGGCTGATCTCGAACCCCTGACCTCAGACGATCCACCCGCCTCTGTGGGTAGCTCTTTTTCGCAGGCAGATTATCCCAATGGGTGTAGCTGTCAGCGGAGAGGAGTCCTGGGGTGGGTAGCGCCTCTCCACAGGCAGGTCATCCTGTCGAGTGTGCAGCCCTCGGAGGAGAGGAGACTGCCGTGGGCAGCTCCTGACTGAGTCCAGTTTTTATGGGCTTCAGAAGGGAGGAAGTGCGTGCTGATTGGCCCACCGGCCGCCATGGACAGGCCTGGAAAAAGCACCATAAGTTACCACTCAGGGGGCCACGGACTCCACCGGGAATTGACAGCCTGGCCCCCATGTTTCAGACCATCCCTGGCTTGAGGATGGGACTTCAGTGGGTACCCACCCTTTTCTGCCAGGAGACTGCTGGCCTCCTGCCACCATCTACATGTCATCCAGGGTGCCCAGGCTGTTTGTGCTGAGGGGCATCTGCAGGCCCGTGCCAAGCTGCCCTCAGTGTCCCCCTTGGCCTCCTTCCCATGCTTGTCGGCGCCCAAAGTCTGGGGAGGGCCAAGGCGGCAGGACACTTGAGTGTCAGCACCACCTCTAGTGCATGTACACCTTCCTGGGTCATAACAGCTCAGGCGCAGCCACAACTTTGCTCTGAAATTGGAGTGGGTGCCCGGAGTGAGGAGAGGCCATCAGTGGGATCAGGCACTTCTGAGCCTGCAGGGGCAGGGAGGATTCCTGTGTTCCTGAGAGTGCAGGGATGCCCGAATCCGCTGCTGCAGCTGGGCAGGAAGGTGAGGCTCCCACCTGTTCCTGGCTCCTGCTGGCTCCATGGAGCGTGAAGCCTTGGCCGTGCCACCCCTGCTATAGCTGGCATCATGGCAGCGGCCACTCTAGTCAGGCCACTGCTGCCATCAGTAGGAAGAAAAAGGAAATAGAAGGAGAACTACTTTACAAATAGTTTATGAAGCTGAAAAAATTAAGTTCCTGATTACCTCCTGCATTTGTAATTCTGTATGCTTTTGACTTCAAAATTGATCGGTTTATCTTTTTTTTTTTTTTTTTTTTTTTTTACTTATATGTGTTGTTTTTGGGTAGATATATGGAAGAGAGGCCACCAAAGTCTTTACCTACTACTATTCTCTTTCTCCTATTTTCTTCACTTGCTCTCTTCTTGTGGCTGGAAGGCTTTGCAATCTTGAAGTGCATCTGCAGTGGACACTGTAGTGGGTATCCCCTTTTAATAAACAGGGCAGCTTGGTTCTAGGCCTGCAGTGGATTAATTAGGAGAAAAGGGGCTCAGATCCTATTGAAGAGAAATAGGTTTAGTCAGTGGGCAGAATATCATCCCCTTAAGTTTTCTTAAACCTAATTTCTAAAAATGAACGCTAAAGCTCTGGTTTATAGTCTCATGATTATACTGTCCCATGAAAAAAGCTACTATGTGAAGAATGAAGCTTAGAAGCAATGCATTTTGAGTGAGAAGAGGAAAATAGCTGGACAGATACAGCATAGGAACTTCAGAGTGGTGTATGGAGCAAGTTTCAAGGCTCGCCACAGCTCTTTGCCATCTTATGGAATGATTATAAGCGAGTTCTGTAGTTATCACATCATCTAGCTCAGAGTGGAAAAGTGAGTCCTACCTGGGGACCCTAACCTTCCCTTCTGGAGAGAAACAAGTTGCATCATCTAGTGATTCTTTTTCAATTTTCCTGATCAATTGCCAGTTTGTTTCATAATTACAGCATTTCCCCCATGAAAGGCAGGTTGTAATTTTCAGGATTATAGCTTATCTCCCCTCAGTTAGCATTTCAATTCATGCCTTTCTGTTTGTGGAAGTACTGTTGGCCCTTCAGGAAGTTTAGGAAGCAGGCTGCTGTCATCAGCCACAAGATTAGACATCTTTTCATAGGTGGATAATATCCTAGGAAAGTTTCTACATGGCGGATAGTCACTTGAGTTTTTGATAATCTTTTTTTTGGTTAACTTCCATTTCAAAGGAGGATGTCTTTTAACTTTGTCTCCATATTCTGAGGCTTATCAACAGCACCTATGACCTCTTTTTGACTACAGAGTTGAGGTCTGATGAAAACACGAGGTCGTAAGAGTTGGAGAACACAAAGTTTAGTTCCGCCCTCTAAAATGTGTATGTGATGTGTGTGGTGTGTTGCGTGCATGATTTCCAACAAAATGTGGAAGTAGGTTCAGGGAAGAATGAAGTATAGTATGCTGTTGAAGGCCCTGTCACAGGGAAATGAGAAATATTTACTAAGAACCAGCATTCATACAACTGCTGCCACATGCATGCTGGCTGATGCAGTCTGAACAGGAGGCATACACTGGCAATAATTAGTTTCAGGATTTGGCTAGCAGTCCAGTGTCCAGTTGGCATGTGGAGAGAGGTATCACTTTTTTAGCTTTTATCACAAAAGGAATATGGTGCTATTAGTTGGACAAACGTTTTTTAAGTTAAAAGGAGATATTAAAATGCACGTGAAATACGTTTTGTGGTTTTACTATTTTTATGATATTGTTAATTTTTTGCAGCAGAGGAGTAAGGGAAAATCTGGCATTGTTGTATTTCAGTCCAATATTGTTTGCTGTTTGGAAATGGCAATTAAATTTCAATGGGAAATGGGGGAAAATGATAATGAAATACAGAGAGGAAAATGCTCCATCAAAAGGTTGCATAGTGAAATTTAATAGTTTTTTTTTCCTACTTTTTTTTTGTTGATGGTGGTGATACATATGGATCACTCGCCCCCAGACTTTTAAAAAATGTGTGCTTGAAACTCAGAATGCAGATACCCTAACAGTTGAATATCTGAATGTCTGTGGGAATTTCATGAATCAAATGAGACTGGAGGATTGTTAATATAGTGGAAAAGTTCTCCCATTCCACTCCATAAAGAATTGATTTTTGAACTTAAGAATATTAAATTTTGGGAGGCAGCACGTAAACGATTCATCCCCAGAAGTCCTCAGTTTTCCTATCTGTGAAGTGGAGCTCACAAGGTTGTCTTCAGTGCTAGAGAGAGTGCATGTTATGTCTGCAGGTAGGTGCCAGGGACCTTCTTTGGGTCTGCAGTGGCTGGCAAATTTGAAATGTTCTCTAAAGTTATGGAATTGCCACCCCGTAAAACATACATTCCCTTCTAGGCCTTTGTCTTTAGGAATATAAAAATAAAATACCATACAGATTGGCGGGCTTTTGACATGAAAATAGGATCAGAACCTTCATACTATTTAGAGATTTACTTTTATCACCTAATAATATATAAGACACCAAAAAAATTTCTTAAATCTGAGAATGTAAATTTCTAAGTAAACGTTACTCTCCATTTCTCCTTTTCGTTTGTTTATTTGTTGTTTAACCTGGAAAGAATAGTATCTGTGTTTTCCCATCAGCTACTCATTAATTTAGCAGTTCCGGAAGTGCTGAACAATTTTATTAAATAAGAATAGGAAGCAACAATTGTGCTTAAGATTTTTTTTAAAAAACCCACCTACCTAGAAACTGGTAGGATTGAGAAGCTGAGCTGGAAAACGTAGGAAGTGTTTGGACGAACGGAGGCAGGATGGTTCACTTCCGGATTCTTCTTCACCACCAACTCTTCCCATGTGTGCGAGAATGCAGCTGACGCCCGGGAAGGTGAAGATTAATCAGGCATGCACCAGGTGATGTCAATCCGAGGAGACCAAGATTTACCTGGTGGCACCTGCGGAGCCCCCCCTCCCCCGACATGTCCGTGCCCCGCCTATTGCCCTTCCACTCCTAGAAAAGTCACTCCCAGCAGATGCACCCGGGGTGGGCTTTCTCAGCCCCCACTCTTGTCGGGACTGTATTAGAAACTCCCCCCAACCCAGCTCCGGTCCCTGAAGCTAGATGACCAAAGAATAAATTTGCAGTTTTGCTTTTAGCCTTGCCTACTCGCTGGTTCTTTTGTGCCCACTCTGGTGGTCTTAGAAAAACAAATCAGGAAGGTTGCTTTTTCTCACACTGCCCTGTTTGAACCTGCTGAGATTAGACAGAAGATGCAGCTAAGGTTCTGTTGCTGTTGTGTCAGAAATCAGTAGGTGTTTAACAAGCCTGAATATGTTCTGAAAGTAATTACACACACACCGCTTGTGGCTTTCAGTGCTTGTCTCTTATCCTGAATGGATTCACATTTCATAGTGAGCAAGTAGCTATAGCGTTCCTTGGCTTCAGTAATGAACTCGCTCGAATATTGAGAGAAAGTCTATTAAAGAAAGGATCTGAGGAAGTCAGCCCTCTTTTTCTTCATCTCTAGTCCCTCCGGAAGTTGGCAGAGGACATTCTTTCTCGTTCTGCTGTGTCTTCTGATTTCTTACTCAGTAACTCTGAGTGCTGTATTTGAAGAGACTTCATATTGAATTTGATGCCTTTAAAATTACAAGTTATTCTGTATTTGCCCTTCCATAGCAAGCATAGGATAGGATTATTTTTTGCCCCCTATCGCATTTGGAGTTCTATGTTAGTCTGGGTTTTTAAAAAATAACTAGGGACTCAATAGTAGCGGCTGGGAGGAAGGAAAGAGATGGAAAGTGGCCCAGCTCACTCATTTTCATGTTGGGACAGATCCTCTACTGTCATAGAGAACTTTCTCTTTTGCCCTGAAGAAATTGGGAGTAGCTGTTTGAGGCACGTTTCCTGGGTTCTTCTTTCTTTTTTAGGGGCCAGGTTTTGAAACAGGGCTGATGTGTAGAAAGCCTGACCACAGATCTTTGACTGGCTGTAAATACCTTCTTAGGAGTAAAGATTCCTCAATGGTTGTTCAGATTGTGCCAGATGGTAAGCAGGTCTCCAGTCACCTTGTGGCAAGTCGATATTAATTATTAGAAAATGTTAGTTGACTATCCCTGTAGAGGTATTTAAGGCAACATAAAATCAAGTAGCATGCACGTATTTTAATAATGTAATTGTTTAAATTTCCAGAATAATTCTAACCATATGCCAGATATTTATGTAACATTGCTTAGCACTTTCATTGTTGGGGCAGATGAAGAGATGTGAGAGCAAGTGTTGAGTATGTTTGAAACACCATGGGCAGCCAAGACAGGAAATGAGCTGGAGTGGAAGCCCTGGGACCCATCCGGAAGGATCGGTTTCGTGTGCTCACAAGGTTGGATATTGTTCTATTGGTGTGTTGGTTTTCTCTTGTGGCAAAACAACACCGCATAAACATAGTGGCCGAAAACAACACCCGATACACATAGTGGCTTAAAACCACACGTGTGTATCCTCTCACGTTTTACATAGGCCAGGAGTCCAGCCTGTGTCAGGTGGTCCTGTGTTCAGGGTGCCAGAAAGCAGAAATCAGGTTGTTCACTGACTGCATCCTCATGGAGACATTGGATTAGGAACAGATCAGCTTCATACTCCTTAGGGTTGTTGGCATAATTCATTTCCCTGTGGTTGTACAGCTGAAGTCCTCGCTGTCTTGCTGCCTGTTGTCCAGGAACTGCTCTCAGCTAGAGTCCACTCGAATCCTTGCCACGAGGCTCCTGTAGCACAGCTACATAGAGCCTCCCTCACCAAGATTTGTCTTCTCAGGAATCTCTGACCTCACCATCGGCAGCCAGCCAGAGAAAACGCTCTACTTTGAAAGGGCTCACATGATTAGATCAAACCCAAATGGATAATGTCCCGGTCTTAAGGTCAACTGTACCCTCCAACATCACCTAATCACAGGAGTAGGATCTGCTTTATTCACAGTTTCAGGGATGGTGCACGCATATGCACCAGGGAGGCAGGAAAGCTTGAGCCATCTTAGAATTCTTGTCACAATAGGGGATGGGTGCTTCTGAGGAACTTTACGTAGGGGAGTTATTTGGCTCATTCCTGTTTTTAAAACGTTCTTCTATTGGCTAAATAGCAATTGGAGGCTAAGGGAATAGAACAGGGACACTAGTCAGCTCTGTTGTAAAGAACCAGGCAGTAGATGCTGAGAACCAGAACCGAGGCGAGGCAGTTGGCAATGGGGTAGAGAGAAGAGAGTAGATTTGAAAGAACTATCCTGAGAAGGGGCAGGCCTGATCAATTGGATATGGGAGGGGGATACGCGTAGTGGTAAGATCCAGTAACTGATAATGGCTTCGAGATTTGTGACTAAGTGATTGCATAGAGAGTTGTACTACCAATGGATGTAGAATACAAGAGAAAAAGTTTATGGGGGAAGACAGTGAATTTAACTTAGACCTATTGAATTTAAAGTGCCTGGCATATGAAAATAGCAATCTACTATTGCAACTGGATATATTGTTTGGCATTTGCAAGAGAGGTCAAGTTGGTAGACTTTGTGGGAGCCATTATCTTTTTTTTTTCTTTTTTTTTTGAGACAGAGTCTCGCTCTGTCGCCGAGGCTGGAGTGCAATGGCGTGATCTCCACTCACTGCAAGCTCCGCCTCGTGGGTTCACGCCATTCTCCTGCCTCAGCCCCTGTAGCTGGGGCTACGGGGAGCCATTATCTTTTACACAAATTCAAACCTGGTGGTGAATGAGGTTGTGCAGGTAGTGAGTAAATGAGTAAAAAGAAAAGAGCCTGAATAACTGGGATCTGGGAGATGCTAACCTTTGAAGTAGGGAGTGGGGAGAGCTTTCTCAAATCCCCCAGCTTCGGGTTCTTCCCCACACAGAACCTGTTTTCCATTTTTGCCGTGTTCCAGCTTATGAACTGGGAGTACCTGATCCCTGGGGGGAAATTGCAGTAGTGTCCATCAGACAGTTCAAAAAGAGACAGTGCATAGAAAAGCATCCTGATACAATTGTCTAAGTGCCACCCAAGGACTAGAAAACAGGAAGTGGAAGGGTGCGTAAGGTACCGTCTTGAGGAAATAATTGAGTGTTGTCATGCTCTTTGATTGATCCCTGTGCCTTCTTTCAGTTCATTGCCAGTTCTCCTTTTATTTCTTTAATTCGGCTTTTTGCTGTCTTTCATACATTAGAATTTCAGCTATACAAAGTGGTAAGAACCATAACATTACGTTGCTTATGAGGAATGACCGATGCCTGATTCCTCTTTGGACAACTTAAAATGAATATTAGAAGTAGCTTTACATCAGCATACTGCATAATTGTGATTTTTAGGGTACCATTATTAAAAAGTGTGAAGAGTGGTGTGATTCGGAAAGTTCTCTTAAATGTTTATCTGAAATTAGAAAAAAAATAAATAAATAAACCCTTTAAGTGTAGCCTCCAGCATTTTTCCAGTTTGGGGCTGTAATAATACCCGGCTCTTACCTTCTGGCCCTGGCAGGAGGCATCTGGTGCTGAACTGTTGGTCTCACTCCCTCTCTGCACAGCAGAGGGGCAAAGGATTCTTTTTTTCTCCTCCATTTTGTGGCTTGTACCGACCAGCCAGTGCACCTTAAGCTTTTTGTTTATTTGTTCTCTCAGGGGTCACAGACTTCCAGTTGTGGGAGTTTTTGTTGGAACAAATAAATAGCATTTCCATCAATAAAGTTAGCTTCCTAGAACTTGCTGTCATGATTTCCCTCGTCAGATGACTACTGTGGATATTTTCTTTCCAGATAAATGGAATTTAGAATCTTCCTGTTGCTTCTCTTGCAAGACTGACCTATTTTGTTAAGCACTGCCTAGTGACTGTTTCCTGTAATCTAGGTCGAGGATGAGTCTACCGTAGGCAAACCAAAATGACCAGATTACATATTAATTCACAAAATGCTTTGATCGGTGCAGGTTTCTTCTTGTCAATAAACAAGATACCTTTGTTGTATAAGAGTGTGTCTGTTCAGCGTGACAGACAGCTGTGTTTAACTTGTATGTACATTTGGAATCCTTTTCTAATAAGCACATGAGAAAATTCTGAGTCCTGTTCGCACTTTGGAATGCATCTCATTTGCCCTGCTGGTGCTTGCAGACGTGAGTGACGGTGTGCAGATGCACAGGCAGTGTAAGGAATTGGTTCTGGTTATGGTGTTTGGAAAACTGGAAGGAATACAGAGACTTGTTATTTTTTATGGAATGCCATGGTGACAGCAAATAAAGTCACTAAAAAGGCACCACATTCTTTAGGGAAATGCCATTAGACTGAGCGTGTAAAACACATGAATGGTTTTAAATGATTACCCCAAGCAAAATGCTCGGTTAATGTCTCCAGTTATTCCTTTAGAAAAAATACTGCCCAGACATCACGACTTACAGAGCTTTCTTTAATAGTATGATGATTGCGAATTCCTCATGATAGGGGAAAAACAATACAACACCACCACCAAAATTGGAAATGTAGTATTTCAAAACTGAATTTTTACTTTAACTTCGGATTTCCGTTATTTAAACCCCATGTTCTAGCAAGGACTTAGGCTGTTTTACGTAAATGTACCCAACATAATGAAGAGAAAATAAATAACGTAGAAAGCAGACCAAGAGAAAATGAGAGTAAGAAGCCAGGCTTGAGGTTAGTCCACAAAAGGCATGTTCTGAGATCTCTAACAGGCACAGAGGAGAAAGCCTCGACCCAGTGTCCATGCCACAAAAACTACTTGGTAGGTGAAAAGGAGCGAGTTTATTCCAGAGCCAGTTTAAGAGAAACTCTGCTGCAGCTCTCTGAAAGCTTCTTCAAGGAGTGGACTGTGAACAGCCGTCAGAAACATCTCAGTGATTGTTCTTCCTCTCAAGCAAACCTTTAATAAGCATTAAGTAATGATTCATCAGTTTGAGATTATGCTCCTCGTTATGTATGTGAGATGCAACTTGTTATGATGTTTAGTACACATACCACATCCACACATATGTACAAATATGTACATACACATATCTATGTGTATACATGTCACATTTTTTAGACACAGAAATTTTGGTATGGATAAAACTAGAGAATGTGGCATGGACATGGGGCCAAAATGGGCTTTCTGGTTCCTTCCCTAACAAGTTTAGATGGTGGGACTGTCACAGAAGATGGGTTGGGCCTGCAGTGTGCTGTTTCCCAGCCATCTCCCTGAAGGACCATTACGGAGAGAACCCAAGTGAGAGGCCACTCGTGTAGCAGCCATGAACCTGCTGAGCCAGTCAGCAGAGAAAAGCAGCCAGTGATTATCCTCAGCAAACTAATGAGGAACAGAAAACCAAATGCTGCGCAATCTCATTTATAAGTGGGAGCTAAACATTGGGTATACACATGCACACAAAAATAGGGACATAGACACTGGGAACTCCAAAATGAGGGAGAGAGGGTCAGGGAAAGGACTGAAATTGGGTACTGTGCTCACTACCTGGGCAACAAGATGAACTGTACCCCAAACCTCAGCATCATGCAGTATCCCAATATAACACATCTGCACATGTACCCCAACTCTAAAATAAAAGTTTAAAAATAAAAAAGAAATTTAAAATCATCTTCTAGAGATAATTTTGTATAGTCTGCAGTCTTTCCTTCTTTATGAGTCTATGATAATAGGTAGTTTATTTTAGAAAAAAAGGATACATTTTGATTGCATTCATTTGGTGTGTGCGTCATGTATAATCAAATGCATATGTCTGTTACACACTGATACTATTAGCAGAAGAGAAATCAGAATATCCCCAGGAATACACAATTTCTGAATTTATTTCCGTAAGAGGATTGCAGCTTAAAATTTACATTCTCATTCAATAGATACAGATTAAGAACTTTCTTTATATAACCAAAAATTTTAATTTTAATTAATGAGAGATTTAAAAATACATTTATTTTATCTTTTTATCTTCAAAAATATCTAAAACAATACCAAGGTTATAGTTAAGTTATGGATGTGCCCAACACTAAGTTAGAAAACTTAAACAAGAAGCAAAAGTCAAAAATTAATAATTCATAATAAATCTGATAAGGCCTTAAAAAAAAAAAGAGAGACCAGTAGACATTAGACTGTCAATACACAAATTAATTGGCTTCCTACTAGAAACCAATGAATGGGATCGAGATAGTTACAATATCTAGGCAATATTTCAGAGCTATATATTTGTTTGCTTATTTTCGAAATGGGGTCTTACTTTGTTGCCCAGGCTGTACTCCAATTCCTGGGACCAGGCAATCCTCTTTGCTCAGCCGCTTGAGTCGTTGGGACTAAAGACATGCTCTACCACGCCTGGACTCAGAGCTGTATTTTAAAATATCAGCGCTAGAGATGATGGGCATCTTCTCATGAGAGGTGAGGACTTGACTAGAACATATTCACAAAGAGAGTATCACCCTCCTTCTGCAAGGACGTGGTTCACGGAAGTGCCTGAGGTTAAAATATACCTCAAAAATTTGGATCTAGGCCGTTTTAGAGACAAAGGGATACTCAGGATCCCAGAACTGTGCTTTATAGAGCATGACTTCAATAATTTTAACCCATAAAAACTTTAAAGCACTCATAGGACATTTAAGCTTGAGCAATGTAATTTTTTTCTGTAGTCTTCAAGGTAACCTCAAAGCAAAATATGTGCCCACATATGTCTATTACTTCATTTATGGGATTATTAACTGTTAGTCCATTTTAGTCCATTAAACATGCTGACCGCTACAAAAATGTCACTGTCAGTTTTAGAACAGTTTTTAGGTACGAGACCAATTACAGATTTAATAGTTGATGCTCCAAACTGTTATTCACATGTTTATTTCTATAGTTAGATAGGGGGAGAGAATATTTTTCATAGTTATCCGGGAGTTTAAGGTTTTGAGAAGAGAATCCGAGACACATCCCCATGCCATGCCGGGAACTGCCGTCTGCATTCATTCAGATGACCATACCCACTAATCAGGTGGTGTCCGGACCCAGGTGTGTTGATCACTGGGCAGTTCGTGTGGCCTAATACAGTTTAGCCAAGACCTCTCCTTAGAAACCATGATCCATCATATATTTTTCTATTTTGTGAAGGATAAAATGTGTATCAAATCAAAGTAATAGAGTCAAACCGCAGTTTGAGATCACTTACTCCTTGGGGGAAACTTGAGAAGTTTATCAGGAAGTTAACCTTTGTATGACATTTGAGGTGGAACATTAAAAAACTAACAGGTTTTTCATTTGTGGGAATAAAGTATTCTCTTTTTACAAAAATGGGGGTAAAAATTCAACACTGTGGTTCTAGCCAGAGAATATTATACCCGCATGGCAGAGAAATATAAACAAATTGGTCATGAACAAATTTCAAAGATTAGAGCAGTTGTTGAAGAGTTTTAAAGCAGGAAATGAACCCCAGATGCATTTATTTAGCTTGATTTTCTTTGATATTTTCAAAAAAATGTTTCTGCTCGATGCCTGGCACTGTAAGAATACAGTGGTGAGTGGAAATGGCTTACGGGTAGGCTACGGCAACCACGACTCAAATTCTAATACAAAAATAAAAGTGCCCCCCTGACAGTGGCAGTGCAGGAGCTGTAAAAACATCTTCCCTGAGATTTAACCTAGTCCTGCAGTTCAGGGGTGGAATCCTGAGGAAGGAGTGCTTGAGTGGTGGAGAGAAAGATGAGTGGGTAGAAGGCTTCAGGGCGTGGAGGTGTGTGTGCGGCCTCCTGTTTGCAGGAGAGAGCCACAGGGGCAGGCAAGCCTGGGAGGCCCCTGCAGGGACTTCCCACAGTGAGGTTTTTGCTGTCCGTGTCCCCGAAGCATCTCTCGCTACTGAATCTGATAGCTAAACCATGATCTTGTCATACAGCTTTCTTCTCTCTGAAATCTGTGGGTTTTTTTTTTTTTTTTTTTCCTTTTTCAATGGTAAAAACAGAAGTTAAAATAAATGATACAGTCTCAGGGATAACCTCCCTAAATTTTCACTTCACTGCCCACTGTGCCATCCGAGACCACTTGTTCCACCAGATGAAAGCAAGGAGAGCTGGTTTATAGGATCAGCAAGACTTCCAAAAAAGCCCCTCAGTGTTCAACCTTACTCAAGTTCAGCCCCGAGGGCAGATAAGCTCCAGGAAAGACAGTTGCCTTATCACAAGCAGACAAAAAGCAGTGCAGTCTAAAAGCCTATGTAATCTTTTACTTTTGCTTGAATAGAATGTTTGCTATTTTCCTGTAGATAAAAGAACATTAGAGTTATTCCTCAGGGGAAAAGGCGTACCTATCTTGAAGCCATTTTGAGAGTTCAGTTTGCCTTAAGGTTTCAGTTTTTATGTGATTGTTATTTACTACCATTTGCAAATACTACTCATATGTTTTACAGATTATAACCACAAAACTTAAAGAAATAGTCATCTGAGATTGGGGAAGGAGCAGTGACTACCATTCCTCGGAGGCTGCTGAGCCATGGGATCGCTGCAGTGAGCGCACCTCCCTGCTGCTCCAGCTTCTCACTCTGCTGAGCCCAGAAGACAGGGCCTGCCTGGTCTGGTTCTCCAATTAGACCAGGCCTCCCATCTTCTTAGCAGGGTTCAGCAGCTTCCTCCCTACCCCTGTTACAGGAGTGGGAACGACTGGGCAAAGAGGATTAGCACTGGCTTTCCGGGATTGTGGGTTCACGCAGTATTAAGCCAGGATGCCCTGACAGAGGAGTGTTAGAAAACAATACTGACCTTTGACGTGTAGACCCAACTATACCCCTCAGTGGCTCAAACAGGGTATTACATGTATCAGAAACGAAAAACAAAAAGTATACAGAATCAAAATATTTAATGATTGAAAAGGTTTTTTCTTCCCCTATCTACTGGACTTGAAATACTCATCTAAAATATGATATGCTCAAGTGCAGACAAGACTGAACTAAGCATCATGTACAGTGTGAGCATGTCCTGTTTTTTTTAACCACTTATTTACATTACATTACAGGTCTTACATAGATTACAATATCATTTTAATTTAAACATTTATATTTAACTGGTAAAATGACATATTGTTACATTTTTGAATACGCTGGTAGTTTATATAATAACCTTGACATTCTTTCTCTTTCTATTTATTCTCAGCTTTGCCCTACTAATATAGGCTTAAATAGTTGATGGACAGAAAAGGACACAGATTCACTTAGTACCTACTTTTTAAAAGCAATGACAATATTATTCTTATGTTGTTTTGATTATCAATGCCTTATAGAATTGAAAAGTGACAGTGCTACAAATTCATAGTCATTAAATTCATATTATTGAAAGTGGTGTTTTTATTGTCAATATTTGAATTGCATGTAGCTCTTCATTTGACCAAATGGATTATAAATCACAATTCAAGTTTTGTTTGTTTGGGTTTTTTTTTTTTTTTTTTTTTTGAGAATTCTTACAAAAGACATTAAGTACTTCCTCTCACAGGAAAATTCTCCAAGTTTCATGTCATTCAGAATTAGCTAATATGATTATTTTATGTGATTCAAGTTTAAGTATGTGTCTGTTTCAAACATTCCTCCTTCTTAGACTTCTTTTTCTGCGTTCATTTTGCACGCATTGGCTTAGTGACCTGAATCCTTAGCAGATTAACAGCAGGAAATGTTGTCTGACAGTTTGCTGCCAACATCTCATATGTGTGATGTGAAACTCTTTGCAAAAAATCAAGCCCGATGTTTTTGCTAGCCAAGAAGAAGCATGCTTCACTGGAAAGCCATCATCTACCACAGTGCACATCTCTGAGTGCAAAAGTCTGGTTTCAAATAGAGACTGAAATTACAACAACAAATGAAGGCAGGAACCAATTGTAGCTGATTAAAAAAAAAAAAAAATGCCTTTAAAGAAAGGCAGATGGGCTTAATATGTAGGAAGGTACTTTTGTCATGTATGTGTTTGAAGTGTTTGTGCACTGAATCTAAGTCAAAACATAGGTCAACTCTACTGCATGTGAACAGCTCAACCCCAATCTAGTTTGGGCATTGCTGTATGCCATATATGAGATGCTATTTCACTGTCTTATGTTTTGGCTTACAACGTATAATACCAAAATGTGCCAGTATATGCAATATGTATTTAAAACTGTTCTGTGAGTGTGTGTTTATAAAGAAAAATTGAATGTAGACTCAGTTTATTAATACCAATGCTATTTTTGAATAATTTCCAAGTGTCACGTATATAAAGAGAAGGGATTTGTTTTTCGTAAGAGTAATGGTATGAATTGTTTTCTATGATTTCATTGTAGAATAAATAGGATTTTAATAGTACATCAGTCTGTGTTCCAAATTCAGCATTGGAAACCTTAAATTTGTCAGGCTCCTTATCAAAAAGGTCTAATAATAATCACCCACATTTATTGTTCACGCTTCCCATGAGGTAGGCAATGTGCTTTCCAGTGTTTTATCTTAATGCAACAATCCTATGCATAAGTACCCGTATTATTTCCATTTTATAATGAAAACAGTGAAGCTCAGAGAGGTTTAAGTAAGTTGTGTAACATCATAGAGCTGATTAGTTGTAGAACTAGAGTCCAGCCTCGGGACTGTCTAATACACTGTAATTGAATAATGGGAAGACAAACTTTCAGTGGGTAGGAATATCCATCTTAAAGGTGTTTAAATAATGCCAGATGAATTCTCATCTCTAGATAATTTAGACCTGGAAATTAAACACACATGTTCACTATTTTGTTTATAAACTTACCAAGACCAGGAAATAGTTTCATATTCCTATGTTTAACAGAAGGCTCCAGATCATTATTGCTAACTTGATTAAATGAGAATGTGACAGAACAATTGTTGATTGACTGACGAATGTTTGAAAGAAGTTCCCCTCATGGTTTTCCGAAGAGCTGATTGCTCATGAATTTAAAGAAAAGACTGACAATATATGTGCCATCTAGAGAGAAGAAATGTGATCTCTGCCTCTCACATCAGCCCTCTGTGAATATGCTGCCTGGATCACATTTGGAGTTAGTACATAGGTTGAAAGATCCCATTAAGTCCTGCCTCTTGAGAATGGATTCTGGCAGTAGTGATGTGGATAATGGACTTTCCATGCTTATTAAACATGGCATTGCACATACACTTGAGACAAAAAGCCCAAAAAGGCAGGAGATGCACATAGGATAGCTGGTGCCTTATCTTTCTTCTTAGGGCTTCCCAGCTCCAGCCCTTTCTCAGGCTTTATGGACTCTGTTGTCCCAGACCAGACACCACCATCTTTTGTTCCTGGTTTGACTATGGCCCTTTGGCATTTTCCATGTATGGATTAAAAAGAAAAAACAAAAAACCCTCTCCACTTAAACTTCAAGGCAATGTTACAGAGTATTTTTCTATCAAGAATGCATTAGGAAAAAAGGAAGCCCAGGAAAGGTGACTTACGCAGAGTACAGGTATCTGATTTGGGGTGTGGCCCAGAGAATTTGGTGAGCCCTTCAGAGGCTCCATCTTTGAGGTAAATGGTAGTGCAGTCATCTAGAAATAAAGACAAGTCCGAGTGACCTTTAAATGTTAGGAAAATGAAAAGGCATTCAGTGAGGAAAAAATGCAATTAGGGCAGGAAGCATGGGGGAAAAAGATGACATTTTGTTAGATTCGTCCAAAATAATGTGAGAAAAAATTCTTTCTTGAAATTCCTGTCAGTAGCACTTCTTAGACACATGGATCGAATGCCTGCTGTGTTCAGGACACCGTACCCGGGCAGTAAAAAGGGCAAGCAGTTTTCCATCCTCAGGGAGCAGAAATAGGACTTCACAAAATACTACACTCACGAAGCAATATAACTTCCAAAAGAAAATCAGGGGTCTGTGTGAGGAAGACAGGTGATGGAGAGAATGAAGTACTTGGGATGTAGACAGCCCCTCAAATAAGGATACAGAAGCATCCATTTTGCTGGAAATTTTCAATATCGTAGCCCTCCATATTTTCTTGTAGTAACACAAGTGGATTTGAGCCTAAGCCAGCATAGGCAGGAGGCTTTTTTATTTTCATTTTTCCACATTATTGTCTAAAGAAACGCATGTGTGCGTCCTGAAGAGCGTTGCCGATACACACACCTTCTGATGCAGGAGCCCCCCGTTCCTTCCTGAGCAGCAGGGACTGCTGCTTAGCTCCAGTTCTCAAGCAAAACAACTTGCTCTCCTCCTTCTCTTCGTGATTATACAGCTTCAGATAGATAACTGTACCCTGTCTTCTAAGGCTAAAAGACAGTTTTTGACTTGACAGATTTCTCTAATTTCAGCTGTGCCAGAAGAGGACTGCACTCAGGCTGATTCATAGCTTTGTAAGACTGAAGGAAAAAACCTATTATATTGTAGTCCGGTGCTGAAACTTGACGCAATTTGTGTCTTCCTGCTTTTGCACTCATTGTCTTGGGCGCAGATTAAGAGATGATTTATAAGGATTCAGGAATGGAAGCAATGCCCATTTCGGAGAAAGCTGTGCCAAGGAGAGTTGTCCTCCCTGGGTTCAGTGGCAGGTGTTTGTACCTGTCAGTCACCCCGGTTACCTGCTAGGGAAGATGTGAATGCTCCTGGCTCTAAAGAGGAGATCAAGACATTTATTAACCTACTAAGGGTCATTCTTTAGTAATGTAACAGGATCTTGAGTAAAAGCATATTTTAACTATACAAAGGGAAAGTGTCTCCCTGTTTCTTAAAAAAAAACACACACACAACGCAACAAATTTCTAAACATTTCTATTTTTCTTATGTTGTATTCATAGTTGTAAATGAAAGTGTTTTTGTGTTTCTTTACACAGTTTAGTGGTTTATTATTTCTGATTTGTGTCATTTTATTTTAGCATTTGACTGGTTTATCATTTCCTGAGAACTTTTATTTTTCAGGAAAATGTGTTGGAATGAATGTCTTCAGATTTGTAAGCCTGGGTCAACATAGAAAGACCCCATCTCTACAAAAGAATTTTTATAAGATTTGCCGGAAATGATGCTACACGCCTGTATGCTAACTGGGGTGGGAGGATTACTTGAGCCCAGGAGGTCGAGGCTGCAATAAGCTATGATTGCAGCCCTGTACTCTAGGATGACAGAGTGAGACCCTGCCGCTAAAAAAAAAAAAAAAATGGATTTTAGGCACATGTGTCTGTGTAAACCAATTTCACTATAATGCAACTGTGAATTTAATTTAGCCTAGACTAAATCTGAAAAAGCTACATACTTCCTCCCAAAAATGTAAAATGTCTTTAGAGTCCTTATATTTAAAAATTTATAAGTTGCAAACACATTTTAATATAAAGTGACTGTTCAGGCGTACCAGCATACCAGCATGCATTACCTGGGAATCTTTAAAAAAGATAGGGGCCCAAGGCGGATGGATCACTTGAGGTCAGGGAGTTTGAGTGACCACGTCTCAACTAAAAGTGCTGAAACCATGTCTCTACTAAAAATACAAAAATTAGCTAGACCTGGTGGCGGGCAGCTGTAATCCCAGCTACTCGGGAGGCTGAAGCAGGCGAATCACTTGAACCCGGAAGACAGAGGTTGTAGTGAGCTGAGATCATGTCACTGCACTCCAGCCTGGGCAACAGAGTGAGACTCCGTCAAAGCAAAACAAAAAGCGGATGCCTTGGTCCAACTTCAGAAATTCCAATTTAATTGACCTGAGGTAGGGGCCTGGACATTGACATGTTTTAAGTGCCCCCAGGATCCACTGTTGAAAACCACTAGTTTAAAACATTGCTTCTGTGTCATTGCTTATGGCTTGCTAGTAAGAAAAATATTTTTGTGAAGTTTCATCAAGTTATTGTTTTAATCTCTTAATGGAATTTGACAAAAAAAAAGAGACCCTGTGAAAGATGACATGCAGGAGGCCCAATGCCATTGCAAATGTCTTTACGGTCAGGGATATGAAGTGAGTGTCCAGAGACACAGCTGGGATGTAAGGTAGCATATATAGAGAGAGTGCAGCCATAAAGCGCTACAAAGTCCAAAGGAGAGAGAAATCACATTTGTCTGGGAAGACAGGAAATGCTTCAGAAAGTTGGTACTGGAGAAACCTCTTGAAGGACGAGAGGACCTAACAGGCAAAGCAGAACATGTGGGACATTGAGAGCATCATTATGGGTAATGCCTGAGATGGATTGAAACACATCAGAACTGTTTAACTCAATGAGTTCATCATGATAGTATGAAGCCAAAAGATCTAATTGGTGACGTTGGGTGATGCTACGGAGCCAACTCATTATCTTGAAAATGGATCAAGGGAGAGAAACAAGCATTTATCTTCATTTTCATAATTAAACTGTGTCGCTGGGTAAACAAATAGTTTTGACAAAAAGAAATACCTCTTTGTAAACATGCTCCAGTTAATACATGGAGAAGAAATGATTCAGATTAGAATATCACCATTTTGCAGTCTGAAATGAATGATATAGGGCAATGATCATCAGTGGCTGCTAATATCACACATTTAAAAAAACATCAAGCAGTCATGTAATGCCTCCTTATGAAGTATTGTTTATGAAAAACAAACCAGAACCTGACGAAGCTTCTAGATGTAACTCCCAGTTTAGGGGCCATTCAGGAGACTGGGAGAGCTGGTAAATTACACCATAAAGATGCAAACAGCAGAATCTGCACTGAAAGAACTCCACAAGCAAATGACCTAGTTTCTTAGGCAAGTTAATTTCAAGGGGAAAACCAAGATAAGTGGGGAATTATCAGGTTAAGTTTTGAATTTTCTAAAATGTTGATTCAATTAAAATTTTAAGTTTGTATTTACTCATGATAAAAGTACCATCATTTGGAGCTTAACCTTTTTTTTTTTTTTTTATCTTTGTTAGCTAAGTTTCTTAAGTACTTATTTTATTAACAATTTAAACTAAGAATGTACTTTTTGTCAGTCTTTCTCTTTTTAATTAGTAGATGTATTTTTCTGGAGCAGTTTTAGGTTTATAGAAAAACTTGAGCAGAAAGCACAGAGTTCCTATATACCCCCTCACACTCTTCCCCTCACCCCCCAATTTCCGTATTTTTATTTTCTGCTATTTCTTACAGGAAGGATCCCCTATTTTTAACATTTTGCATTAGTGTGGCACATTTGTTAACTGATAAGCCAATATTGACACAGTATTGTTGACTGAAGTCGATAGTTTACATTACAGTTTATTCTTTGTGCTGTTCATCCTGTGGGTTTTGACAAATATACAATGTCATACTTTCACCATTTCACGATCATACAGATAATCGACCGTTTTATTGTCCCCCACATCCCCTGTTAGCCACCTATTCATCCCTCCCCACCCCCAAACCCTTGGCAACCATTGGTCTTTTTGCCTTAAGTTTTGCCTTTTTACCTTAGTTTTGCCTTTTCCAGGATGATATGTACAGTAGTTCCCCCCACCCATTATCTGCAGTCTCACTTCCCCATACCGTTCTCCACAGTTTCACTTACCCACAGTCACTGTCTGAAAGCAGGTGAGTTCCGTACAGTAAGATATTTTGAGGGAGAGACAGAGACCATACTCGCATAACTTTTATTACAGTTTATTTTGTAATTATTCTATCTTACTATCAGTTATTGTTAATCTTTTACTGTGCCTATTTTATAAATTAAACTTTATCAAAAGTATATATGTATAGGAAGAAACAGAATACGTAGCATTCACTACTACCTGCGGTTTTAGGCATCCACTCGGGGCCTTGGAACATAAAATCCCATAGATAATGGGAGACTACTGTAGCTGGAATCATACAGTATGCATTCATTTCAGATGAACTTCTTTCACCTAACAGTACATTTAAGGTTCTTTAATATCTTGATAGCTCATTGTTTTATCAGTGAACATTATTCCATTATCTGAATGCGACACAGTTTGTGTCTTCATTCACATAAAGAAGGACTTCTTGGTTGCTTCCAAGTTTTGGCAATTATGAATAAAGCTGTTATAAACATTTGTGTGCAAGTTTTTGAGTGGACATGAGTTTTCAACTCATTTGGGTAGATACCAAGGAGCATGATTGTTGAATACTGCAAGAATAGGTTTAGTTTTGTAAGAAACTGCCAAACTGTCTTCCAGAGCAGCTCTACCATTTCGCAGTCTTGTCAACAACGAGTAAGAGTTCCTGTTGCTCCACATCCTCACCAGTGCTTGGTATTTTTATTGTTCTGAATTTTTTTAGCCATTCTGACATACGTGTGGAGCTATCTCACTGCTGTCTTAATTTGCAGTCTCTAATGACATTTGATGTGGAACATCTTTTCATATGCTTATTTGCTCTCTGTATATCTTTGGTAAGGTGTCAGTTCAGATATTTTGCCCATTTTTAAATTGGGTTGTTTTCGTATTGTGTTTGAAGAGTTCTTTGTATGTCTTGGGTACCAGTTCTTTATCAGATATGTGTTTTGCCAATATTTTCAGCCAGTCTCTGGCTTACCTTTTCATTCTCTTTAAGTTCTCTTTTGACAAACATCTCGTAACACCCAACGATTTCAAGAATCAATTTGGAAAAGTTTTTAATTAAAGAAAAAATGTAAAAAGTTGTGAAACTTGTTGCTTGGAGATATGCCATTTTTAGGATATTTCCTTTAAAGCTTTCCTGATTGTCGGACTGCGGTATGTCCGTTTACCTTACCAGAAACAGAAATGCAGTTTGTCAGGGGGAATTTTAAGAAGAGGGTAAGCTACCATTGGTTTGTTACTCTAGGAAAGTAAAATCACATTTTGGGGATGATATCATACTGAATATTATACACAAACTAAATGCTTTTGAGTCAGAGATGATTTAACCACTCACAAAGAACTGTAAGACTGAAATCTCAGTCTTTTCTGATTAGGTAAATTATCCATTAGTTTAGAATACCTCTGTCTATTTTCTTTAAAAAAATGACTCAGTTCTTGACTCATAGTGTAGCATGTAACCACACCCAATGATAGTAAGATACCTAGATTTGATTACTTAATGAACAACATGTCTTTGGAACCATAATAAACAATTTCTCCAAAATTTCCAGTCTGACTGATTGTTGAGATTTAGTCATATGATAAACATTATTACCTGCAGGCACATGCAGGTATCAACAAGTAGAATTAGTTGACTTGGAAAGTTGAATAATATACTAGAAAAAATATCATCTGGGTTAGAAGAATCAAGAAACTTTTAGAGTTGGGAGAGAAGGGATCCAGTCCAGGTCAGGAAAATAAGTTTCATGTCATGTCCCACCTCCATCCATTGGCAGCATCTTTCTCATCATGATGTGTAGAAGGCTGCTGATGCCCGATCTGGGTGCTATGGGAGAGTGTGCCTCAATCCATTAGTGGTTTGCAAAAGGAAGCCCAGTAAGAGCCTCAAGCCCATAAACATCTTACCCAGTAGAATCTTACATCCCCAGTCAAGGATGAGAAAATGGAGACCCAAATAACTTAAAAGCCTTTTCCAGAGTCACCCACCTGGCTGGTGGCCATGCTTATGTTTAGCAGGTCAGAATTTCATTGCTTCCGTCCCATGATATAACCATCTACAGCTGATATCAAACAACTGGTCTCAGCTCTAAGGGCTAGGAAAAAAAAAATCTCCAGTGTGGACTCGTATGTCATTGTCTTTAAAACTAGTGTTTAAAATATGTTTAAAATATTCAGTAAGAAAAGGTCTGGTCTGTTTAGGAGAAAGGTGGGACTCATTAATAGAAATCAAATTGCGAGGAACCAGAAAAGTGAGAGGCAGGTAGTATTAACAGTCTGTGCTTGAGCTAACCCATGTCTCTTGTTAGGCAAAGGAAAGAACATAGCAGCCAGAAAGTGGCGAATTGTAACTATGACCAGGGCAGCCTGCAGCATATTCAGAAATGATTCCTCCGTTGAGAACTGGCTGCGGTCTCTTGGGTCAGAGAATGTAGGGAGACATAGGGTCCTGTGAAGCCTTGTGGAGAAAAGTTTTTGTGTTTGCATTTGTTTTGGTTTTTGTTTACTCATTGAGAAAGTATTTGGCCAGACACTGATATATATTTTTTTCTATGTTGTGTGTATGTAGGTAAAAAAAAAAAAAAAAAAAAGGGTCAAGCTAAAGCGATTAGGTAGTAAGTAGGCATTTGATATCTAAAGAGTGGGACATGTTAATTATAAAGCTGCTTATTGGCGCCACCAGGAGTTGGATATGTGCTCCTATATAAAACATGCATAATAATCTGCTCTACTTTAGTTATTCTACCGTTTGTCAGCCACCAGGCTATAATAATGGCTGACATCTATGGAATGCTTAATAAATATGCCACCACTAGACCACGTTTGAATACATTATTTGATTTTAATGTCGTCTATCCCAAAGAAGCAAGTGGTGTCATACCCATTTTACATAGCTGCAAGGGACATCCTGAAGATTCAAGCCCAGGTTTACCTGCTTCTAAAATCACTTCCCAGGTCATCACATAAGACTGTCTCTCTCATCCAACTGCTTTGAACCTCTGTTCTTATCTGTGAACAGCAGATCATACCAATAGAAGCATCAGAAGAACCCATTTTTGTGAAAACTTTATAATTTGTGAAGGATTATTCAGAAATAATATGCTTTTATTTACAAATAAATGATTTAAACCAGCAAGCAGGGGCTTCATTGTCGTAACATTTATTCATAGCCGATGAGCAGTGTTATGTAGTTTTGCTAACAAGTAATTTATTTTCGTAATACTTTATGGAACTGTTTTTTCCAAATACATCATTGATTATTTAGCTAGCTATGATTTAGGCCTACTTTTCTATCATACATTTGCCTTTTCTCCTGAATAGTCATGCTTGAGGGGACTGAGTAATTGCTTTCAGCATAATTACAGCTGCACAGTAACACAACACATGAGTCACAGGTCTTTTGAATGCTTATTATTTTGGCATAGACATAGTTGATCAGTTTTCATATTTCTCATTGGTATTACATTAAATCTTAAAGACAAATATGCTTAATGTATTAGATGTAAAATGTTAGTAGTGCACTAATAAAAAACTGGTTTAATTTATTTGTTGCCAGTTAATTCATCACAGACTTCATGACTATGTGTAAAGGCCTTTGAACGATTAGATGAAAAAATGATACGTCACAATAAAGTAAGCCGATGAATTTTTTTCCCAAATGACTACCTTTTTCTCCAGATGCCTGCTTGATGGTCAGAAATATAACTCATATGTCTCTATTTTGTATTTATATATGATAACTCAAGTATTCTTTAAACTTAATATTTTGTTATGTTTAATAAGGATTTGCTCTAAAAAAGTTGAGAAAAACTCTGTACAAACTGAAATTGGTGACAAAAGAAAAACAAAACAAAAATAATGAAATTTGTTTAATGGAATTTAGAAAGTGGTCCTTAGAATTTCTAAGTAAGGATTTGGGATAGCAAGTTTTAAGTGAGAGTCTGCCTAAGACAAGGAGCAGGGTTAATTCTTCTCAGGCTCAGAAGTTTATCTCATAGAGCTGCGGTCCCCCACCTTTTTGGCACCAGGGACCAGTTTTGTGAAAGACCATTTTTTTCCATAGACTGGGGTGGAGGGTGGTTTTGGGATGAAACTGATCCACCTCAGATCATCAGGCATTAGATTCTCGTAAGGAGCACGCAACCTAGATCCCTTGCATGCACAGTTCACAGTAGGGTTCGCACTCCTATGAGAATCAGATTCTGCCACTGATCTGACAGGAGACAGAGCTCAGGTGGTAATGCTTGCTCGCCTGCCATCCACCTCTTGCTGTGCAGCCCTGTTCCTAACAGACCGTGGACCAGTACCCATCCACGGCCCAGGGGTTGAGGACTCCTAATCTAGATGATTGAGTTAGGGCACTCTGCAGTATGGCTTTTGTTGGTTTGTTATATACTCTTTCACTGTCAGGATTTTTATATTTCACATATTTAGGCTTCCAAGCATCACATTATTTTCTCCAGTTGCTTCTATTTAGAAATCAGCCACTGGTACCTGTACGTACTAAGTAGCACTGTTGATACTTTGCTTTTGTTTGTTGAATCGTAAGGGTGGGCTTTTGTAGATTGAAGCCTCCGCCCTGCCCCCCAACCCCCATTTTTTAGCCTTTTTTACACTTTACAGGAAATGGCGAAGTGACCACACTTGTTGGTCAGTCCCTAAAGTTACACCAAGCAACGTTTTAAATATCACCTGGTTTTATCTCTGATGTTTGGGAGAACTTTGTGTTCTATTGACTTGCTTTGCTTTTCTGTTTCCTGTAGAAACGCTCCAGAGGACAAGTGCTGTTTGATAAAGTGTGTGAACACTTGAACTTGCTAGAGAAAGACTACTTTGGGCTTACGTATCGAGATGCTGAAAACCAGAAAGTGAGTGATCAAAAGCAATGCAAAATAAGATGGCTTGAACTGCTCATTACTGCCAGAAAGTGAAGTGAGACTGAATGGGTGGATCACTTTCTCCACCTCCCTTCATACTCCCACACTTTCTACTTTGAATCTGTAAATGTTGTTAATCATCTATTCCTTGATGAAGGAAATCACTGCAGCTTCCTTTAATCTGGAATATTCTGGTAACAGTAAATGAACGCTTGTTTTTCATACTTGAGTTATTTGTGGTTCCTGGAAGGCATTTTATGTGGTACCTTTTGCGGGGGTTGGCGGGTAATATATTTCAGTAGATTATGTGAACCAATGAAAATAAATTGATATTTATGTAAAAATCATGCTCATACCCCAAAATTCTATGAAGATATTATGGTTGTAACCCATAAACTGTCAGGGCAGTCCACTATTGCTGCTGCCCTATTTTTCATTCATCTTTTTATGCTTTCATATTGTTTCTTAAATCAGAATATGAGGGGGATTGTGTGCTTACCTGACTCTTATCTAATGTGTTTAGTACATGTTTTATGTTTAATGCAGTATCTCTGTAGACTTTGTTCAGGGCTGTATATCCTTAATCCACATAACTACCTGAGAACTACCGAAAAGGAAATCGTTTCCATTGCCTTCACACTGGAAGCTGGGTCAGAAATTTTGCTCATAGTTGTTACTCGTTTTGGTGTTGTGCCATAAATCATCCTTAATACCTCCCGAATTCTCCAGACAATGCCTAACTTCATTATTAAACATCTGATTTTACCAAGGAGGAAAATCAGAAATCACAAGCAGCTGTTGATTTGTTAGGGAAGCTTCCTAGGGGGATACCTGAGGATCTTTCATTGCAGAAGTCTCTAACGTGGAACTGAATGGCTGGGACATCAGTGTATCCAGTTACATATAGTTTTAATTTATCCTAGTAACTTGTTTGAACATAGAATCTTTTGCCTTTTTCCCTCTGTTTCTGTGCTAGCTTGAATCCCTGAAGGCAATGGTTATAAAAGAAAAAGACTTTTGTCGGGCCCAAACTGCATACATGTGCCTTTTCTCATTAGACCAGTGCCTGGGCCTTTGGAGGGCTTGGCAGAGGGGCACCAGATGTGGGGCAAGGACCACAGTGAGGGAAGCCTTCCAACGACCACTGACTTCTCACTGCATTTCGGGAGATTCTGTACCTAATCAACATTAAGTCATTTTTATTCTCCGCTGATTCAAATTCAAAATGTCCTTTCCTTTTCAGAATTGGTTGGACCCTGCTAAGGAAATAAAAAAACAGGTTCGAAGTAAGTTCTTTTGGATTACTTTTTGTGGAAATGTGAAGGTTTTCAGAGAGCAAGTTGTCTGAATTTGTAGCCCATACCTAAGTGGCTAGCATGAATACCAACTTTTCTTGTGTCAAATTTGATCTGGCAATTCCGATAGTATTCATTTTGTAGTTGTCACAACTTGGGAGTCAAAGGGACCGCGATGCTTGGCCTGTTTCTCTGCCTGTGAATAGATGTCAAGTATATGATTTAATCAACTGATGTTAGAATTGGCAATTAACCATTTAAAAGTTCCAAACTGCATTATTAATGTTCCAACAGGCACAAAATATGAAAGGCCAGATAAAAGTCGTAGTCATTTCATAGCTTTGAAAGGGAATAACAAGTCAAACTGAAGGTTACTGTCTGGTGACAGCCTCTTTTCCTAGTCCCCTGAAGGCAATTTGAAAAATATTTATTTTAATGGACCAAACAATTGCATGAGCAAGTGACAAATTTAAAATACAAGTAGCTAATAAGTATTAAACAAGTTGCTAAATTTTACTAATGATTAAATGCAAATTAAAATGACACATCATTTTTCACCTATTCAGATGACCAAAGAATTAGGATTTAATAATAAACTATAGCACTTATTTACTCAAGAATAAGTTGGTTCAATCATTTCAGAGGGCAGTTTGTCAGTATTTATTAAAATTTAAGCTGTACTTACTCCTTGACCCTTAATTTCACTTGTGGAAATTTATTCAGCATATGTATTAACGAGGAAAATGTGTATGTGTATAGCAAATGAAGGTTCAGTATCTTACTATTTACGGTAGGAGAAAACTAAAAGCACCTTAATTATCCTCGTATAAAGAAATTATTAAGTCAGTCATGGAATAGCCATATAAATACGTATTAGTTCTCCTTAGTGAAAATCAGTTTGCAGAATATTTTCTATAGCACAATCACATTTGTTTTTAAAAAATTATATCTGTATAGATGTATGGAAAACTTTTGAAAGGCAGGAAGATGTTATTGGTAATTACTCCAGAAGCATATCATCCAATGTAGGGGTTGAGGAGGAGGAGTTTTTAAAATTTTTTACCCTTTGCTATAGCTCTTACTTTTGATGCAAACATGGATACTAACTTAAAATAACTACATTTTTATTCATATTTTTGTCAGCAAAGTCTGAATTCTTCCAAACAACTAATTCTAGTTAAAGAATACATTTAAGAGCAGTTTATTAATAAGAACATCATTCCCATTTCAATAAGTAAAAGTTTTCAACAGTTTACTATTAAAAGAGCAAGCAAATACTTCTTAGTGCCTTTGAAAGTCCTGAGCTATCAAAATAATACCCCAAGTACTAATAAAACATAATTAGTAGTGAGCAGTTTGGAAATGGTTCAATACTAGATAATATCCCAGAAAGACAAAAGTATAACCATACTTCCAGATGTAAGAAAGTCGACTGATTATGTATACAATTAAGACATATTTACCGTCTGTTTGAGGGAAATGTGATATATCCACTAAGCAGAAACTTGGTAACAAATTAGGTTAATAGAAACAGTTAATTGAGATGGAAACCAGAGATAGCTGTAGTTGTGATAAATAGATGAAAACACTACTTATTTTTTGTTCTGAGGAATCCTAAGAAAAAAATTACGATAAATATTTTTCTAAGGAGTATTAAAGAGTTATTAAAGTAGACATGCTGAATATATATCATAACATTTTGTGTGCATGAAGTTCTCTTATTCATCTAATTAATGGAAAACTGAGCTGATTAATAATTGCAAAGCACTTTGAAAATATATAAAATGTTCAAGGATAAGTCATAATATCATGACAGGAGAAAGGCTGTATAAACTAATTTTCTTTTTTATTATTAATAGGATTCATTTTTTCTTTAACTTCCCATTTATACTGTCTTCTACTATCCTTTCAAAGAGAAGAAAGCCAAAGGGACAAGATAATCAAAACAAGAGTTTTAACGGATTTTTTTACCATGCAGATTAGGCAGTGTATATGACTTTGCCATAAAGAAAACTGACAGTCTTGCAGATAAAAGAGACAAGGAAAATTGGAATTTCTTTAAAAATGGAATTCCATATTTTTACCTGTATTCTTTGTTGTTTCCCATCCACTAAAATGCCCTCTTGCCACAAAATTTTACATTCAACGAAGGCAGAGAAGTATTACCTTAGCTAATGTAATTATTGTACCATCATCTCTACTTCTAAAATATAAATGATAAAAGGATGTTTCCATGCTTTTTATGCTGTGGGCTTACAGTATTCCTTTAGAATGAGATCTCTAAGAAAATGGAAACGAAGCTAACAAATATCTTAAGTCCAAATTTATGATAAATAGAAAATTCTAAAACTTCATGCCTATAATCCCAGTTCTTTGGGAGGCCAAGACGGGAGGATCACTTGAAGCCAGAAGTTCAAGACAAGCCTGGGCAACATAGTGAGACCCGGTCTCTATTTTTTAAAAAAATTGTTTTAATTAGCTGAGCGCAGAGACACATGCCTGTAATTAGTTAGTCCTGGCTGCTGGGGAGGCTGAGGGGGTTGGATTACTTGAGCCCAGGAGTTCAAGGCTGCAGTGGGCTGTGATTGTGCCCCTGCACTCCAGTCTGGGTGTCAGAGTGAGACCCTGCTTCTAAGAAACAGAAAATTTTGAAACTGAAGAGTTCTTATGAAAAAAAATTCTTATTCCAGTCATCTTTTATGCATGCTGGATCTTAAAATGTCTAAATAGACTATATTTTGTGATATTTAAGTATGTTTATGATACAGTAATTTTATAACATAGAGCATATATCATACTTTTATGATAAAAATACAGTATGTTAGAAATTTTAAGATTTGTCTGACATAAAAGACTAACATTAGAAATTTTTCTTAAGAATGAACTATCATCAGTGTTACAATTTTCTATTTATCATAAATTTGTAACTTAAAATTCCACATCAGCATTATAGAAATATTCATTTTAATGTGTTCAGGCTGTTTCATTTCCTCTTTCTAACTAGGGCCCTCATTTGAGCAGATATAGAGTTGCAAACTTATTTATTGCATAAGCACTTCCTTCTCAGTGGATTTGTTTCTGTCACATTCTTTATGGGGATATGTATTTGAGCTTTAATCTGCCTCTCTCATTAATTTCCAGTTTTATGCCCCATTTAACTGGACTTTTTTTTTTCTTGATTGAGGTGTAGATTGTATTATAGTTTCTGTACACTTTCCCATTGTTTCAAAATACTGTCCTGAAAGATGTATTTTTTGTGTGTTATAACCTTGGGAAAGTGGATTCCTTAGTAGTAGCAGTGATTTTCAAAATGTGTTTCCAACGACCATTTTTATTATTAGAACCATAAGGGACCTTACTAAAGTCATAAATTCCTAGGCCGTATTCCAAATCTCTGGAATAAAAGTTCCTGGGATGGAGCCTGGGAATTGGCATTTTTAACGGGTACCTCAGGTATTTCTTTGGCTCACTATAGGTTGAAACTTGCTTTCCTAAAATGAGGATTTTGGCACTAAATGTCTTTTCTATATATTTTGTTACTTATTAGTATCTAACTTGGATATTTATTCTAAGATTGTGTAATTACATTGCTAAACTAATCATTGGATTCAGGGCCTGCATTGAAGTGAATAAAAATTATAAAAGAGCAATAAATGCATTTCCCGTAACTAATCCATTAGTTTTAATTCTACTTGCTTGGGGGAAAGCCAGCTCTCACTATGAACCTTACCACTGGCAAGCATTGAAGGGATCTATTTTAATGGGAAGTGAGTAGGAATCAATAAGAAAATACAACCAGATCAGACTATTTTTGGAAAAACAAAAGGACTTTTTTGAGAACAGTGGGAAAAACAATCACTAAAATGTTTTCGACTGATAGATGTATTTGAATGGTTTAAAAATGATACTAGGTTCCCGGTAATGCCTGGTCGTATGCTAAATCCTTTAGAGGGCACCTCTATAGGGCATCAGGTAGAGTTCCTGCCATGTAGAGTCCTAAATGTGATGTCAATGATAGAGTTAAGAATTAACTGTAAGTAATACATGGATCTATGCCATTTATGACAGAATGTAAGAAACTGATGAAGCTAAATATTGCCTCAGATGAAAGAGAACAATGCAGAGAAAGGATCTAGGAAATACAGTACTCTACCTTCTTTTGAATGTTTGGGAAGGGCTCATGGAGCAATCAAGTTCCCAGAAGTCATTTAATGGAGAGACAGGGAGATTTGGAAGTCTTAGGAGAGTATTGGAAGCATAAGGGGTGGAATGTGAAGTCACAGAATCCTAAGAGTAAGGGCAAGTCAGTGGCCACTGGGTGAGGCATGGATGAAAGACTTCCAGGGTGGAAGCCTGGGGTATTGGGAGGAGTTTTTCAGTAAACCATTCAAAATACAAGCAGGACCTAGGCTATGGCACTTTTAGTGTACTTCTTGCGTAGAGGAAACAAATATAAACAACACCACAGAGAAGGGATACCCAGACTTTGGTAAGTTACTGCATTTACAGGCCAGAAGAACAGAGTGACTACAAGTTAAAGTAATGATCCCATAGTAAATGTAGAAAAAAAGAAAAGGGTATTTTCCATGTTTATATTGATAAACCATATACAATTAGAGATAGTATTAATGAGATGTGGAGCTTAGTTAAGGCTTCATAATGTTTCAAGGATATGTGTTGGCAATACAGAGAGTAGACGCTTGTGAGCTGACTCCTGGTTGACCCTTTTCAGTGCTGGAGAGGCCTTGCATAGAGGCCACAGGATAAAGATCACAAAGCATAAAGAGGATCCGGCTAAGTGTCAGGCTAGGCTATGGAGGTGCAGGTGCAAAATTTGGCAATGTGCAGAAAATTCATTCAAGTACCTATTTCATCAAAAATTTCCCTGAGCAAGAAAACAATTTTCAACAGCCCACAGAGCAGCCCACTTACTAGAACACTGTTCACTGCAACAAACCTTTCCCGTAAAACAAACGTATCTGTAATAACAAAGAAGAAAGGACAAAGAAAATGGGAATTATGTTTGTAATGTTGGTCTGTGAGCTATCCAGACATTTGCAGCAATAAATCCAGCCACTCCCAGACTTATCTGATTGAAGATTATTCGTATCATTCATGTTTTTTTCTTCTTCCAAGTGCTTACCTTTGATTCTGAAAAAGGTAGGAAGTTTGATCAGTTTCCTTACTAGTTAAAAGTACCAATAAAGGATTTGATTGGGGAGAAGTTTAGAAATTAGATGAGATTTCAGACTTATCTGTAGATTTCATGTCACCGAGGTTTCCCAGTTTTCCATTAATGGTCAAAAGTTGCCTGGGTGTTAATGCTTGGAGTTAAGGCAGTTCTGGCCATCAATTAGAGTCATAAGATTTTCTTGAGGTTTTACTCTTAATTTTTTTCCATCGTTGCAGGTGGTGCTTGGCACTTTTCATTTAATGTGAAATTTTACCCGCCAGACCCTGCCCAGCTATCTGAAGATATCACCAGGTATTTGAAAGGCTATGCAAAAGACAAATGTCTTGGGAGAGTTGTGCTTCTCTTCAGTGCTCCGGAAAGGAGTGTGCTTACATCTGGTAGCCTTACAATTGTCCACGCTCAAATGGCAAACAAAAGGCAAATGAACAAGAGCAAACATCTGATGAGAAGATTTGCCAGATCCTATCTTTTCACAGTTGAATCTTTGGTGCCAGGATGATATTCCCTGTGCTTGACCCTGGTGGGAAAACATGCAGAATTGAGATACTGTCATCCACCCACCATAGTCAAATTGGATGGGATTCAGCCTTATATGATATAGCAGCTCTTAGTTTTTCTGCTTTAATACTTAGAGTAAAAATGTCCTTGGATACTTGTACTTTTTACATAACCAGCACATACACACACACATAAATTTAAGTGTTTACTTTCTATGTCCTGTGTATACAAGGAGAATGATTAATTTGTTTTCTAGAAAGAAGATATTAAGAAATCAAAACATAAAAACATTTCAGTTTGGTAACAGCTTTGAGTGTGAAAGGGGATCTCATTATAAAGCTGTACTGGATGTCTTAGTCTGGGCTGCTATAACAAAATACTATAAAGTGGGTGGTTGATAAACAATAGAAACTTATTTCTCACCGTTCCGGAAACTGAAAGTTTGAGATCAGGGTGCCCGCAGGTCAGGTCCTGGTGAGGATCTGCTTCTGGGTTGCAGGATGCTGACTTCTTACTATGTCCTCCTGTGTTGAAAGGGTGAGAGGGTCTCTCTCCAGTCTTTTTTATAAAGGCACTAATCCCATTCATGAGGGCTCCACCCTAATCGCTTCCCAGAGACCCCCACCTTATGATCCCATCACCTTGAGGGTAGATTCGAACATATGGATTTGGAGGGGAGGGGACACGGACACTCAGTTCATTGTTCCTCATGTGCTCTGACCTTCTAGGCTTCTCTGCATTCACCTTAGAACCCCTACTCTCTTGCTCAGCTCAGTAGTAAGTTTATGACCAGTCAAAGCAATTTTGTGCAGTGTGTGCAGAATTTTCTGTGTAAGCTTTGCATTCTTTTTGGAGGGCTTTACAGAAAAGGGAAATTACTCAAAACAACTTCAATCACTTGCTACAGTTAAAAATAATTTCACCAGACATATTAAGAGAAGGGTAAAAATTAGTTCCAGAGGATTTCTTATATTTGCAATAAATCAGAGAAAATTTATAGTTTCTTACTTAAAGATACTTTTTAGTTGCTGTTGAAGAACTGTTTTATTTTGGCTAATTTGTGGTTATAGAGCCCATATATACCTGGATTTGAAAATGTGCGCATGGTGGGCCGGGTGTGGTGGCTCGTGCCTGTAATCCCAGCACCATCCTGGCTAACACGGTGAAACCCCGTCTCCACTAAAAATACAAAACATTAGCCGGGCATGGTGACGGGTGCCTGAATTCTCAGCTACTCGGGAGGCTGAGGCAGGAGAATGGCGTGAACCCAGGAGGCGGAGCTTGCAGTGAGCCGAGATCGCGCCACTGCACTCCAGCCTGGGTGACAGAGCGAGACTCCCATCTCCAAAAAAAAAAAAAAAAAAACAGAGAGAGAAAATAGTGCATGGTTTCTTTCTGTTGACTCATATAATACTTGTAGAGCCTGTTAAATGTTTAAGGATTTTTCTGTCATAATTAACATGGATTTATGTCACCAGCCTAAAATCATATTTAGAGGGGACCTTAAGACTTTATCATAGTCCCCTGCTTCCATAGATGAATAGTTCATTTCTTATACACAGGGTACCAGGTGTGCTTTGTTCTGTCCATATGTGAGGCTGTGCTTGGGGTTATTAGAACTCATCAACGTTAACACTCACCTTGAGGTCTTTGGCAGTTAGTAATTTATCTGTAAGTCTTAAAAGCAAAAAACAGAGAAGACAAATCAACTTATTTTTATGTAGGGCATATTTTTATGATATGGCAAAATTATATGAAAAATGTTAATTTCTCCAGTTTAAAACTATTTATGGTGACAAGATTCTCGAATTTTAAGGTAGGAAATCTTTATATCTTAGATAGATTTTAAGAAGCTGTCTAAATTTTAAAAATGAGAACTGAAAACAGGAGGAATTGTGTTATTATAAAGAGACTACCTCATTAAGAATGCAGGAAATTGAGAGTGAAGTTTATAACAGCATAGCTGTTGAGTTACCTGCAATCTGTTTTGTTCATATAGTAAGACCAGTCACCTTAATATCAAAATACTTCCATAAGGCTAATTGGGGCCTAATAATCACACAGTCATATCACTTAACAATGGGGTACACATGCTGAGAAAGGCATCTTTAGATGATTTTGTTGTTGTGTCAACATCCTAGACACAAAGCTTGCACAAAGCTAACTGGTAGAGCCTACTATTCATCTGGGCTCTATGATAAAGCCCGTTGCTCCTAGTCTAGAAACCTGTACAGCATGTGACTGTACTGAATACTGTGGGAAATGATAACACAATGGTAAGTGTTTGTATATCTAAACATAGAAAACATACAAGAAAAATACAATATAAAAGATTTTTTTTAATGGTACACCTGTATAGGCCACTTACCATGAATGGAGCGTGCAGGACTGGAAGTTGCTCTGAGTGAGTGTGTGAGTAAGTGATGAGTGAATGGGAAGGCCCAGGACATTACCGTACACTACTGTGGGCTTTATAAGCACTGTATACTTAGGCCACGTTAAATTCAGTTTTAAAAATTTCTTTCTTCAATAATAAATTAACCTTAGCTTACTGTATTTTTTTTACTTTTTAAACTTTTTAATTGACTTTTGTAGTAATACTTAGCTTCAAACACACATTGTACAGCTACACAAAAATATTTTCTTCATATCCTTATTCTGTGAGTTTTTTTCTATTTTTAAAATTTATAATTTGTTTTTACTTTTAAAACTCTTTTGTTAAAAACTTAAGACATAAACACATATATTATTAGCCTAGGCCTACACAGGGTCAAGATCATCAGTATCACTGTCTCCACCTACACATCCTGTCCCACTGGAAGGTCTTCAGGGACAATAACACACATGAAGCTGTCATCTCCTAGGATAACAATGCCTTCTTCTGATACGTCCTGAAGCACCTGCCAGAGGCTGTTTTACAGTTAACTTTGTATTTTTACAGGTAGAAAGGGTACACTGTAAAATAATGATAAAAAGTATAGCATAGTGAATACATAAACTAGTAACGTAGTCACTTGTTATCCTTATCAAGTATTAAGTTCTGAACGTGATTGTATGTGCTAGTCTTTTATATGAGTACGTTTGTTTACACCAGCACCACCACAAATGCGTGAGTAATGTGTTATGCTATGACGTTAAGATAGCTATGACATCACTAAGCAATAGGAATTCTTTAGCTCCATTGTAGTCTCATAGGATCCCCATCATATATGTGATCCATCATGGACTGCAGCATCATTTTGTGGCACATAACTGTATTTAAGAGCATTTTTACATTATAATTCCCCCACCCAAGGATTTCAGAAAATGTGTTGGGGACTGTTCATTTGACTTTAAAAGTTATTTTATGTTATGTTATGTTATGTTATGTTATGTTATGTTATGTTATTTTTTTGAGATGGAGTCTCACTCTGTCGCCCGGGCTGGAGTGCAGTGGCCGGATCTCAGCTCACTGCAAGCTCCGCCTCCCAGGTTCACACCATTTTCCTGCCTCAGCCTCCCGAGTAGCTGGGACTACAGGCGCCGGCCACGTTGCCCGGCTAGTTTTTTGTATTTTTTTTTAGTAGAGACGAGGTTTCACCATGTTAGCCAGGATGGTCTCGATCTCCTGACCTTGTGATCCCCCCGTCTCGGCCTCCCAAAGTGTTGGGATTACAGGCTTGAGCCACCGCGCCCGACCTCTAAAAGTTATTTTAAAAGATGTTAGAAGAATATGTCTTTAAGTTTCTTTTAGACTGTGCTTTATTAATAAAACCCTATTATGTATGTTGACTTGCTTCTAAATGCCTTTAAATACTGTCTTTTGTAACCAAGTATTTTTCCTTTCTATCTAGAAGAAATGCGTATGAAATAAATATCAAAATATATAGATGCTAGAAAATTTATCCTAGAGAGGTTGTTCTACAGGGAGAAATTATTTACCCACAATTTTTACCAAGTGACCTCCTTTTCCTGTATCCTCATGCTGGCCTTCGTTGTCTTGTGCTTTTGGTTCCCGGAAGGTACTACCTCTGCTTGCAGTTGCGAGACGACATCGTGTCCGGAAGGCTGCCCTGCTCCTTCGTTACTCTGGCCTTGCTGGGCTCCTACACTGTCCAGTCAGAGCTCGGAGACTATGACCCGGATGAATGTGGGAGCGATTACATTAGTGAGTTCCGCTTTGCACCAAACCACACTAAAGAACTGGAAGACAAAGTGATCGAGCTGCACAAGAGCCACAGGTTAGAGGCAGAAGCCCTGAGCGCGTTCATTTAAGTCGTGCCTTGATGGGAGAGTGTTCCGCATACAACCCGCCTCTTCCCAGTACTGATTTCCGTCCACTAATGGCGAGAGTTGAGCATAGTGTGGGTCCATGCACGGTGAAATTCTGAGATGGGTAAGCTCTCACTCAGAGCATCCAGGTGTTCATTTGTAGTGCTTTCTTGCAAAGCCCTTTTTCTTCTTATTCTTTTCTCATGTGTCTGCTGGTGCCTCCATAGGACTTCTTCTTATGAGTAGTATGGAGCTAAGTGGGAAGTATTGCAGCCTACCAGGGAAGGGAAAAGCATCATTGTAACGTACTTTTCTTCTCATCAGAGGAATGACGCCGGCAGAAGCAGAGATGCATTTCTTGGAAAATGCCAAAAAATTGTCCATGTATGGGGTAGATTTACATCATGCTAAGGTATGCATTTTTTTAAACCCCAAACGTTCTATATATTGTTATTTAACTCGATGTTGTTGTCACTGTAAACTGGTGACTTTTACTTCAGTTAATGTAAATGAAACCTTTGAGAATTCAAATCTCTGTCTTTTAAGCCTTACTCCACGGTACAACAAATGTAGCTTTCTGATATTTACTGAGGGGTTCGCTCTTTGTGTCTCAAACTTGTATTACTCCTGGGCACAGCCTTCTGAAAGCCCGTGATAGGCAAAGCCTCTGATGGCCTTTTGATGCAGTTAGAAACCTACCTTGACCCTTAACAAGCTCTTAGTTCACCCTGCCTCTCCTCACAGTCTTATTTCCCACTCTGTGCTGTCACATGACCTTTGCTCCCATCAGAGTCTGTTTCTACGCTTTCCCTGACTATGTCCATCCCTCGACTGTCCTCCTCTTTCCTGTCTGTCTGTCCAAACTTAGCCAATTGTCCGAGACTCAAGCGTCACACTTGTTAAGTGCCAGACACTGTCTGTGGCCCTACCTGGATACATACCAGGCAGTCAGTAAATTCATACTGAATTTAAGAAGTCTACCTCCAAAGTTTAGGTACTCTGACAAATAATCAGAACTCTGAAATAAGACTGTTGTTTTAAAGTTCACCTAGGCTAAGGTTTGCTTCGTTGACTGGTGATCGATGAAATGTTAAAGGTGTATCTTGGGAACGGAGTCTGGGGAAGAAAGAATTTGGGTTGAGACTGTAGGAGGGTTGCAATCGTGAGGATACACAAAGTAGCTTTGACTCTGTGTCATGCTTTTTCTGGAATCTCTGTACTTTTCAGTAGTGGTAGAATGAACATAAGACTGCTAGTCTTTTTAAACAGCCCAGAATAAAAGTCCTGTGGAAATACAAGAAAGTTTTTATGAAAACTTTTATTAGCAAAACATATAAAATTTGTTAGGATCCTAGGTTTGAATTCAGATGCATTAGCAGGGTTAAAAGGTCATTGTTAAAGGTCAGAGGTTGTTTCTTCTGATTGGGTCCAACAGGATGACATTGTTCCTGTTTAGGGATGTGTGTTTGACTTTGATGGACAGGGTTAGTCACCAATTTCATGGTCTGAGACTCACACAGAACGTGCAGTTACAGGTTTCCAGGCCAACAAGTGTCTTACACAGTCGGGTTTAGGGCCTGCAAATGAAGAGAATTCCAGCTGCCTCTGTTCAAGCAAACACCTCAGCACCCCTGCGGACCCACTGCAGGGAGCTCTGTGGTCTAGGTTCTGTCCATACTGGAAGTTGGGCTGCACTTTGGTTAGCGTTTGGAGAGCAAACTAATCCACAGGGATTTGGGGAGGAGAATGGGGGCCCTGGAATCTATGCAGGTTTGATTGGTTTTGCTGTGGATCACTCTGCATGTCACGTAGAATGAGCTCTCCAAGGCCTGAGCGCTAGCAAAATCTCTGTGACTTGGCGGAGGCTCACACTAGGGATGTGCTATTATGTTGAATGCCAAGCTCTTTGACATTTGCGTATAATTACAACAGCAGGTGTAGCTCTGTTTACTTGGCAGTTCATTATTACACTTTTTCACTTATTTTGCACTCAGATAACAAAGATGTTTTCTATTGTATATTAGGTACAAGGTAGAGTGAGAATTTCAAAATGAAAATAAGAACAATTTCTCTTAGTGTTTCCCCCAAGAGGCTAAAAGATAAGGAAACAAGAAGGAAATGAAGGGAGCCTGAGAATTTGAGTGAATCTGAAGCTATTTTTGAGTTACATGACACACTTTGATTCTCTTACTGCCCAGAAATAAATAAATGAATAAATAAAAGATTAGGGTGTACGTTTCAGGAAGTGCACCTCGGGATGTATCAGTGTTTCTATCAGTAAATATAAAATCACTTAACATTGCTATAGCTACAGAATTAAAATAGATGGCTGCCTTTTCATTTAATAATGTGATTTGAAATTATGCCAGTTAAAAAGAAAGAGAATTAAGGAAGTACAAATGTAGCATTATAGGAATTTTTCTGAATATTAAGTATAACAGATAATTCAGTTATAGATTCAATTTTCCCATGCCACCACACTCCATCATTTGAAGAAGGAAATTTACTGAAACAAATTGGAGCTAATTTCTGGTTATGAGCGAGAAATTGCTTTTGTTGATGGTATGAAAGACCCTGAGCTTTACAATCCATTTAAAACTTCTGAGCTGGAATCCTGTATGAAGAATAAATATGCATATTACACAAAGGTCCTATGTTTTGGAAAACCTATTCTAAATGTTTTGTTTTTTCTTTGTACATCTGTCTCTGCTTGTTTGTCATTTAATGTGCATCTTGATGGGCTTTGTCAGAGTCATTTATTTTATGTAAGATTCTGAAATGTAGATATAAGTCCATATAGGATATCCCACAGAGCAGGAGGTGCTGAAGGATGGCACAGTTCGAACACTGACGTTGAATTAAAGAAATTGTATGCCCCTTTATTTTCGTGATGACTGAGACTATTTGGGTCCACCGCAGTGCTCCTTGCTAGAGGGAGTGCACATGTATTTATTAATAGTGAAATGCGCGTGTCCTCAACAAATACTGTTGTCATGACTTTTAAAACCAAAGATTTCTCAGGCCCAGCAAGGTAGCTCACACCTGTAATCCTAGCACTCTGAGACGGGCGGATTGCTTGAGGTGAGGAGTTCGAGACCCGATTGAATAAATGTAGCACAACCCCATCTCTACAAAAACAGAAAAATGAGTCGAGTGCGGTGGCACCTGCCTGTGGTTCCAGCTATTCAGGAGGCTGAGGGACGAGGATTGCTTGAGCCCCTAGAGGTGGAGGGTGCAGTAAGCCAAGATGGCACCACTACACTCCATCCTGGGCAACAGAGGGAGACTCTCTCAAAAAAAAAAAAAGAAAAAAAAAAAGATTTCTCAAACTAACCTCAATACTGTGGCCTGTGGCAGAAAATTTGAGATGAAAAGTATCGTTTTTCTTGCCATGCAATTAATAAAATCGAGACTTGCATCCAATTAAAAACTGCACTCGTTTCTGTCATTTTCATTTTTCATTCACTTTTCTTTCAACAAACACGTAAAGGGGCTTTGTGCATGCAAGGTAGGCAGTGCGCTGGCCATGAGATTACAAAGATAAACAGAGCTCCTGCTCTGAACCAGCTTTTCTCTCCAGGATAAGGAAGACAAGTGATAGTTTATTTCAGTACCATTTGCTAAGGGTGTACTAGAGATAACAGATTGATTTTGGGACACAGAGAGGTGTTTTTTGGAGGAGACAGGAAGAGGAGGCATCAGAGCCTTCTTCATCTTCCTCAAGAAGGGAGCTACTGTTTTCTTAAAATTCAAAGAAGTAACAGGTGATTAGGTTTTTATTAAAAGTTTTATTGTTACCTAATAATGGAAAAGGTTTCAAATGTCCTTTCCCTTGGTATGTTGAAGGTACACTTCCTAAAGTCCTGTTCTATAGTTACTAAAAAGAAAGTGAGTCAAAGAGAAGTGATTCTGGCAGTCCTTCCTCATTCCTGCACTCTGCCAGTGGAGTAAGGTGATCACCTCTGAGTGGTGGTGCAGACAGATTGACTGGTTCTAAAGTATCAGTCATACCAGCTGCGTGTCAGCATCAGGTTATAGCTCTTTAAATCACTCTTTCAAATTAAAGTCCTAGATAAATGGTGGGCAGCTTCCAGTCTTTGAGTTCTCCTCAAATTTTATTATATTGTAATATCCTGCCATCAAATATTTCCACTCCTGCAGAGTAATTCAATATGTCATGGAGTGATTCGTTTCCAAAGTAAAATATTTCATTTTAAGCCAATTATGCTTTGTTGGCAAACTTACATTTCCCAGAGATGGACCAGTATATGTATTTCTGATTCTGGAAATTTCCATCTTCTGCCTTGCATTGACAGCAGATCTGGGCATAGCTTCCGATGGGTGGTCAGCTCATGACCCTTTCTGTCCCCTGATTCCAAGAATCAGTGGGACCAGGGATGGACTCTGACCTCACATATAATCCTGCCTGCATCCTATCTTCTTCCTTCATTCATGGCCACCACAGATGTTCATTTTACCCTGACTTAAATGGAATACAACATGGGGAAAGACTGTATGTGGTGCATCTCCTAAGCTTGACACAGCATCTCTGATGACTGCTGGACATCACACATCTCTAGGAAATTACCTAAACATGAAATGTGCAAGTAGCAAAAGGAAGTTGCAGTTCTAGTATGATCTCACATTTGTTTCTTAAAAAAACTATACACATGTTTTAAAAACATTTATATTTATATATGTGAGTCATATTGGTAAGTGTGATTACCACTGGGCAGTGTGTTTGTGTGGAGGGAATGGTGGTTGTTGGGGAAAATACATTCTTATATTTTTTCATTCATTCATACTTAAAAAAAAAAAAACCTATTTCATATTTAAATTTTACTCTGACAATAATGGTATATAAAAAATATTTGGGCTCTTTTTAAAGGAACAGCAACCAAAACCCTCATAGGAAAAGTCAGGGTCCATCTTTTTGGCATATTTGTTGGTTAAGAGTGCCGCCTCTGGAACCAGGCTGTGTTCAGCTGGGACTCTGTACCTATTTTCTCATCTGTAAAATGGGAATAATAATAGCAACTATCTCAATCACAGTGAAGATTAAAAGAGTGAATATATGTAAAGCAGAGCAGTGCCTGGCAATTGACAAGTGAGAACTATGGCTACTATTACGACTGTTATTAACATACCTTCATGGGCTGGGCCTTCTTGGTGTGCAGTATTTACAGGTCTGAGACACCTGGGAGAGCAGATTTTACTCTAACAAACCTCTCCATAGTGACAAACATCTTCATCAAAAGGCTAGTGTTTAATAGTAATGTTTTAAAAATGGCCGCATCATTTTGCATATGTAAACCAGCCATTTATATTTCTGTTGTGGATGCTTAAATATTATACCTAGCGGAAAATGGAAATAAGTTAGATACTGATCTGTTGTTTCTTGCTGTTTTTTCCAGGACTCAGAAGGGGTAGAAATTATGTTAGGAGTTTGTGCAAGTGGTCTGTTGATATATCGTGACCGGCTGCGAATAAACAGATTTGCCTGGCCCAAGGTTCTAAAGATTTCATACAAACGGAACAACTTTTACATTAAGATCCGGCCAGGAGAGGTAAGTATATCCACATCTGCATGTGTGTTAGGAGGAAAATCCCTGATAGCAAGCAAACATTTAAATTATCTGCTTATGAGTTCTGAGCATTGTGGGACACAGTGAATTACATCTAAGTGCCTGAGAAAATTTATTGTAGATTTGCCCAATAAACAGTAATAAATAAAATATTCTCTTCTTTTTTATATTGTTCCAATATTTCCTACTGCATACATTAATTGAAGTGTTTTTAAAAACATTTTAATATAAAATCCAGTTTCATGAATAATTTTGTGTATATTTCAAACAGTAATGGATAAATCTCTTCCTCCACATCCTGTTGTTATTTCTCCATGCTCTTTCTATTTGTCCTGCAAATCAGGTTGTACTTTAAAGTGAAAAGCTTAGAGGTCATGTACTTCAAGGTACAAGGAATAGTAGAACAAAGGACAGTGAGTGTGAATTATGTCAGTGTTCTATAGCTCAATATATGCTTGTTTTTTTATAAGTCAGAGAGGCTAATGAGAATTGGTAACTAGTCCTTACTTCTTGGACAACAGCCTCCATGATCAACTTATGTTTATATCTTACTTAGTGGTTTGTACATAATAGTAACACATATCTACTCTTATTTACTTAAGTGATAGTTAATAAATACCTCGAATTTCTAGTTGCTGTGGTTAGTATAATGGAGGCAGTCAAAGCTCAAAGATTCTAGCATACTTATATCTCTGAATGTTTTCTGATATAGAGTTATCTCTTATCTTCAAAATCTATTTCTCCACTGGAGTTTCTTGATGGAAAATGCAGTTTTAAAAATCAGAATATTGGCTGGGCATGGTGGCTCATGCCTGTAATCCCAGCCCTTTGGGAGACCAAGGGTGGGAGAACCACCTGGGCCCAAGGGTTGAAGACTGCAGTGAGCGTGATTGTACCACTGTACCCCAGCCTGGGTGACTAAGTGAAGACCCTGTCTCAAAAACAACAAAAAATTGAAATATAAAGCATGTAATGATGTTTAATATGAGTATAACATCATACCCATCTATGATGACTGAAATAATCTGTAAGGTTTTCATGTAAATACCTAAAATGATAGTGTTTTAAAAATATTTCCTAAAGATTATGTGTTAAACTTATAGCCAATAGATAGTCATTTGACTTCATTGAACATTTGTTAAGTGAGCACCTATTTGTTGTCAGGTATTAGAAATAGAAAGACAAATATGACCTTGTTCCTTGTTAAGGAATTTTCTATTTAGCAGAAAAACGGATTCATATACTTTGATTGGAACAGCATGATGCAAATGAGATGATATTCTGTAGACATGGAGTGAGCGTAGTATTGTAAGAGGCCAGAGGGGAGAGCTGGAGAAATGAATCAGCAGACACTAGTGAGTCATGGGAGGTTTTAAATCAGGATGTGACACAACTAGGTGAATATTTTGGAATGATAGATTCCTTAATGAAATTCAACTACTTAGAAATATGATGTGATAAGACCTAAACTAGGGCAGAGGCTCTGGGAATAGACTGGAGGGAACAAATTCGAGAGAGAGGTTTGAGAGGCAGAAGCAACAGATCTTAGAGACAGGATGTAGGAAGGGATTAAAAGAGGGAAGAGTCCAGGGTAATCAAAGGTTTTCAGTTTGCATGATTGAAGCCAATGGAGATGACATTAGGCAGGAGGGAAAAGGGGCAAATTTTCAGAAAAACTATTGAAATCCCTTTGGAACAGATTTTCAGGGAGTAATTCTTGCGTAAGAAGGAGTTGAACAGAGTTATGAACTATATATTTTATTCAAGGCCTTAGACATGGAATAAATTACCCAAAGAACAAGGCAAGTTAGAGAAAGAAAAGGCCCTAAAACTAGAACTCTGGGTAATACCACTATTTGAGAAAGGGTCAAGGAGATGAAGAAATGACAGCCAGAGAGATAAAAGAAGAAACATAGGCTGATGGATGACCAAGAGATGAGTTTCAGAGGAAAGTGGTTAGTACCATATGTTACAGAAAGGGCACGCAGGATGTGGACTAACAAAAGTGTGTTGAACTTGACAGTCAGGCCCCACGATGACATTTCAGAGTTCAGAAAGGTGTGGGGAGCACCTGCCAGGGCGTGTTGAGGTCAGGAGTGAGTAGCAGAGGCAGCAGGTGGTGGCTTCTGCTTCCTGAAGTTTAGCAGTGAGGCGCAAAATGGGGTTGTGATGCTGGGAGAAACGGGCTCAGAAAAAGCTGTTTTTTCTCTCCTCTTCTCTCTGTTTTTACGATCTTATTTACAGCCTGAGAAGAGTGAGAAGAAATTATTGGGAACACACAGGCTCTGAAGAAGTTGAAAGAAATTGACATAAAACACAGAAATAGATATTAAGAAACTATTAATACCTATTCAGGTAGTCTAGGAGCCTGCATCCTCCTTGCCTACAGAGGTTGGCAGAGACTCTTCCCAGCTTCTTGCAGCAGAGTGCAAGCTGACTCTTCCATATAGCCCCTGGCATTGGCATAATATGTGCATATTAGTTGCAGGATGAATAAATGGATGATGGTTTAGTCACAGCTACACCGTATCTGTCTTGGCTGGGTCGCTTGGACAGCAGTGATTTTTACAAACACCACTGCGCGTGAACATCCAGAGTGAATAAGAAGTTGGGAAAGGCAGTTGCGGTTGAAGCAATTGTGATGTATTTCCCACTTCCCCTAATTATCCTCAGCAAACAAGAAATAGAGGTCAAACATGATTGTGTCTCACATGCCATGCATATGACCCCTCACCTCGGTTCTTTGCCACATAAATTATTTTTGCTATTGATTATAGCAGTAGTACTGGTTGTTTGCTCTTTGGGGAAGCCTTTAATGTTTAAGATGATTGCCCTCTGGTGGTCTAATGTGTACTTTCTTCACAATGTGAAAACCTGTGCATCTGCAGTAATAAAGTATATTATGCAGGAAATGAGATGAGTATTTCACCTCGAAAAATCAAATGGCTGATAAAGCATCATCTGAAATGTACATGCTAAAAGATGTGAAAATATGTTCCCCCAATCTCTGATCTTACGTATGATATAGAGAGACGTTAGCATTTAACACGATAATCCATAGTGGAACACACAAATAAAATCAACAGTCTCTGACACCAAGTTATCAACTACCTAAGAAATATACATATTTCCTGACCAGATATTAGGAGAAAAATGTCATTTCTAAGAATGCTGTAGACTATATCTGTAAACATTTGGTTCATTTCTGGACCTTGCAGTTGAAGTCATTGTGTCATTGAGAAACCATGAAAATAAAATTTAAAAGTGGTATCAGGACAAATTGATTTCTGGAATAAATAAAAAAAACCCTTTTGTGTTTAGTTTTCAGTAGTATCATAAGATACACACTTATTCAGAAGACATTTTACTGTATGCATAATGTGGCTATTTATACCTGCAGCATTTTAAAGACACATTTTCGAAATTAACAAATGAATGTGTATAGCATGAATTATGCATGTAGCAATTGATATAGTAAGTAAATTTTTTAAATTCTGGTGGCATTATGATTTTATAAATTATTTACAGGGCTTCTGTTATTTATAATTTTAAACTTTACTCTTCAATGTATTTTTTTTTTTATTTAGTTTGAACAATTTGAAAGCACCATTGGGTTTAAGCTGCCAAACCATCGAGCTGCCAAGCGTTTATGGAAAGTATGTGTTGAGCATCATACATTTTTCAGGTAGGAAGAGATTATTTTGTTTTTTCCCTAAGGAATAATTATTATCACTGATACTGAAAAAGATTGTCAATAAGAAAAATATGGAATTTTATTCTTTCTATTCCTTCAGGTTCATTGTCACCGTATTTCTTGATAACAAATCCTAAGAGAACTAGGAAAAGACTAAATTTGAAGGATTTTCCCTAATTTGTCATGTACTTACATGTCCCAACCCCCGCTTCTTTAGTATATTTAGTGTCTTTAAATTATTTTTAAGGTGTCCACTTCAAATATCCAATCTATTCCTTACTATTTCAATTCCTTACTATTTCAGTGATTTCTTAACCCCTGAATCCCTTTACCTACTTATGCATCGTATGAGACCCATCAAATTAGGCACCCAACAACAAATTGTCACTCTTCTTAACTAATATCGAACTATTTAGTTGCTGTTTGGTCTTATAGAACCATAGACTGTCCACTTTGCGTGGAGTGTTAAAAGTTCGTCTAGTTTAGTACAACCCTCATTTGCATATCTCCTCTCTGTAACATCCCTAGTTGATATATACTGTGTACATTTTTTAGTGAAATCAGATTTATTTAACTGCAATTTGTGTATTAAACGTTTAGCATGCAACACACATGACCTCTCAGAGTAAAAAGTTTAAAAAGCACTCTCAATATTGGACTTTATTAGTCTTTCTGCTGTTTTTCTTTATTCTCTTTAGACTGTTGTTACCAGAAGCACCTCCCAAGAAATTCTTAACCTTGGGTTCCAAGTTTCGTTATAGTGGCAGGACGCAAGCACAAACGAGAAGAGCCAGTGCATTGATAGATCGCCCAGCACCTTACTTTGAACGCTCCTCCAGCAAACGTTATACCATGTCTCGCAGCTTGGATGGAGGTAGGCATCACTTACCGGCCCTTACCGGTACTTACCGGTAACCAAGTACCTACCCCACAAAGAGTATGAAACTGTCATGAGCTTTCAGTAAGCATAGATATTCCTGGATATTGTACGTTGAAAAGCATTTGTTGCTCATTGACTGAATGGCACATTTTTAAGTCTCCCCCAGAGAAATGAAAGTCCCTTTGTCAGTCTAACATCTACAGGTTTATGTAAAATTACATGAAAGAATGGCATCAGGGAATGAAGAAAATAGCTTTCATAAACTGACACCCCAAATTTGGAGAAAGATGCTCTCATTCTAAATATAGTAGTCACATACTCTGTGATTTGATTCTCTTGCCAACAAGTCTTAAAGGATTGGTAGGTGTCAGACTATTTGTTTTATAAATCTGTAAGTTAAATTTATTTCTGTTTCTAAAAAATCTTCATGAATGAAGTGTGGCCTTTATCAGTTAGTTGATAATAGCTGGTAGAAAGGATGACATGCAAATAACAGAGCAAAGGGCTGTAAGTTAAATTCTCCTAGTTGTGCTAATTACTACCCCAGATGGACCGGGAGAACAGCGCTGTGTAGGGGTTCTGTACTGCCATGTCAGATTAGTCAAATGGAGAGATGATCACTCAAACAACCTTTTTAGGGGATAACACAACAGTGAATTTTTAGTAGGGTTTTGTTTTATCGAACAGTTTCATGATTGCTCTCTGGAGTGATATGGAGGTATGCTTTCTGCTGCAAGGCATGCCTGCTGTAACGGTGCTCTGGAACTGAATCATGTGTGGGTCTCTGTCTTCTAATTTGGAGCACCTGGAGGTTTGTTTTTAATAGAAGAGCTTATCCTGTGCAAATAAAAAGAATTAGGAGTTTCTGGTATGGAGGTATGGTTTAAATAATAAGGAAAAACATAAATAAAAATAAACAAAAGTTACAAGTGCCTGGGACCATCTCCTTCCCTACCTTTTTTGCCACTGTTCCCCTGAGAGTTTCAGCTCTGCCTTCCCCATTTCACCAGCCGGGTGATTGATGGGGAGAGGTGCTCCCCGAATCTCCCAACTAAAAACAACTGTCTTTTTCTGATGGAATAATTTGTGAACAGTTTACAGAAGAAATCAAAATGGCATTATTAGTGTTGTATTTTATATGTTACTAATGAGGTGGGAACCGTACTCATGAGGCATCGGTAAATCCAGATTGAAGTCCAGGCTCTGCTGCCCTCTGTCTCTGTGGTGGTTGACAAATGATTTCAGTTCTCCAGGTCTGTTGTAGTCACCTGTATAATAGGAGTAAGGCCGCCTTTGATGGGGCCATTGTGAAAAGCAAGATATATGTGAAAGCACTCTTGTTACATAGGCAATTATCTCAATCATCATATTGATAATTACTCTTTTTCACATTTAAAAAAAAAATTTCAGTAGCTTTTGGTATACATGCAATCGGTTTTTGGCTACATGGATGAATTGTATAGTAGTGAAGTCTGAGATTTTAGTGCACCTGTCACCTGAGTAGTGCACATTGTACCCAATATGTAGGTTTTTTATCCGTCACCCTCCGCCCACCACTGTCTGCCTTCTGAGTCTCCAATGTCCGTTGCATTACTCCACATGGCTTTGCATACCCAGAGCTTAGCTGCCACTTATACATGAGAACGTATGGTATTTGGTTTTTCATTCCTCAGTTACTTCAGGTAGAATAATGACCTTCAGCTCCATCCAAGTCACTGCAAAATACGTGATTTCATTCATGTTTATGACTAAGTAGTATTCTATGGTGTATATATACCACATTTTATATCGATAATTATTTCTACAGGCTTTTGTGAGCTAGCCTAGGAAGTTAATTACCATTGTGTGTTTTCTAAAGAGTTTCCAGAATACCAAACTTAGAGCCAGCCCTTTTGAATAAAATAGTTATCAGGACTGTTTCTAGCTGAATTAAGATATTGAAATATCCATGTTAACATTGAAGCTTTTCTTTTTGGTTTATCCTGTTGACTCTTCTTTCTCCTTTAGGTTGTCTCTATTACCTGTTTCTATATGTTATTAGTATTTGAGGAACTTGGTAGAATCGCGCTTTTTTTCCGTGAATATCATCCGCTTTGTTCAGTGATGTGCACCCCAGGGAACACATTTGTTGTGAATGTTGTTTTCCTCATGACCGTTAGTGTGATAATGACTGCTGAGAAGACAGAAGACAATTGTGAAATCAATGTACTAATGTCATGCTATCTCTTTCTCCCTGCCCAAAAGTGATGTTAGTATGTGTTGTCTCTCACTGTTTGCAGTCCTGCCAGCTCTAGTACGTTTTCTGCTGCTGTTGAGCTGGGTGGCACAGCTGCATGTTGCAACATAAACTGCTTTTTTGCAAGGTTGCATCTCTCAGAGGGTGGCCTGACTGGTCCATTAGGAAGCTTTGTCTCATATGAGCTTTTTCAATAGTATAAAGAGATATAAAATGTCTTAGTGAAGATATTTTAGTGACATAGTTTAGCTATCAAAAGGATTTCAGAGAGGATTTCATTTCAGAATCCTTTGATTTACATTTTAAAATTCCTTACATTTTAAAATAATAATGTAGATTATATTTTGTCTGTGATTAGTTACTGTGTGTTTGAAAAGTAACATTTGTAAGTTTTAATAAATTTTATATCTGAAACCTAAAATAATGAGTACCAGATTTTAAGATTTAACTCAATTAAGCATCTTTTCACTAAGACGTTTTAGCTGGGATGAAAGGCTATGTCTTATTCTCTTGCATTTGCATGTTTTGTATTTGCATGAATTTCGTTTAGCAACATTCATTGTGTTTTCTCAAAATATTAGAGATGAGTAAATGTATATGCATATTATGGTAGCCTGTTTAAAATTCAGTAGAAATGAAAACATTTCTGTGCTTTAGACAAATAGAATTGCCATCTGTATTTTATAATCTCCACCAAGATGATTAATTTTTGTTATTACCAATGGAGCTTTTATATTGTAAGAGTGACAAACTTTTCAACACTAATAATAATAATAAGAAAACCAGTTCAGTGCTTCTTGGTGAATGGCACTTCCAAAGAGCCAGGTGTATTAGAGCAATTGTGTACTGCAGAGGCTGCCGTTAGGTGTGGAATTGGCCACTACGAGACGGGTGCCAGTGCCAGCCAGTGACTCCGGGTGATAACAGGCCCAGCGGCAGCCTCGCCTCGTGGCCCTCCACTCACGTCCACACTTACACACATCCTCACCAGAGAGCCTGAGGAGAGAGGAAATTCCAAGACATGAGCATTTCAAGAATTTTAAAGCGCTGGTATAGGAAATACAGGAAGCTCGTGCTTACGGGAAGGTCCCTGCAGCACTGATTTGTTTTTTCATGACAAATCTGTTATTTTGTGATGGTATTCTTCTTTTTCAGTAAAGGTATAGTTGGTGGTGTTCATCTATCTTCTGACCTAACTATTTTGGATTTTATTTCTTCAATTGTATTTGCTTTTAGCATCAGTGAATGAAAACCATGAAATATACATGAAGGATTCTGTGTCTGCTGCAGAGGTTGGTACTGGCCAGTACGCCACAACAAAAGGCATCTCTCAGACCAACTTGATCACCACTGTGACTCCGGAGAAGAAGGCCGAGGAGGAGCGGGACGAGGAAGAGGACAAACGGAGGAAGGGGGAAGAAGTCACGCCTGTCTCGGCCATCCGGCACGAGGGAAAGGTATAGCTCCCAGACTGCCTGCTAGAGCTTGCTCCAGCTTTTAAGAATGACTAAATGATGCTGAGGCTGTAAACCAGGAATGTGCTGAGATTTAGGGTAAATCATATGTCAGCACTGCTCACATTCATATGACAATTTTTAGATTATGATTCCTGTTTCAACATTTTTCCTCTGAAAGATTCATTCATAGCTCTTTGAAAATTTGTCTTTTAATGACTTGTGTGCTATGTAAGACTTTCAATAGCTGTCCTGTATGTGTATCTTAAAAATACTTTCGGTGGCTTATTATATTTTTCTGTGTGGGCTCATATTTCAGAACTGTCACTAAAGTTTTCTTTGTTTCTGGCCTCATTCTCCTACCCAAGTACAGCATATTTTTCTAGATACGCAATTATCATATTACCATTCTTCTGACTATAAGTACTTGGAGTGACCACAGCCTGTATGTTTTTACTTACGATCTAATCAGCAGAGTAGTGACTGGCCATGTTTTGAAAAGGGATGTTAAGGCAGAAGGTTGCAGTAGAAGATAAACAGTGAGTTTGGCAGCAGTTTCTTCTTTCAGTGTTTAATTCATTAAACTTTGTAACATCGTTTCACCCCAAATTAAGTATCTTTTTTAATATAATTTTTAAACACTATTTTTTTTTCTGGTGATCAGCACTACAAAGCAACTTTTCAGAAAAATACTTTAAAAGTCAAAAAACACTTCAGGAGGTTTATACCTAATAATAATGGAAAAACAGAGTGCCTCCTGGCCTGTACAGAGCATAGAGTAAGAGGAAGTAGCAGAATGAAAATGCTCGTAATAACCCATGGGTTATCCTAAAATTTGAGTAAATCTGATTCATGAGTGCTCTTTTGTACGTGAGCTCTTCAAATAGAGATGGAGAATCACTACCGTGGATTCTATGGAAAGTGTTCCTTTTGGCAAGAATTTAGCAGCGACGTCTTAACATAGACAAATAATGTTTGTAGTTATATGAAAATATTACAAATGACCCAATCCATCATCTTTTATTTTTTAGGATAAGATCATTTGTTTGGCAAACACAAAATTAAGCACAGAGTAGGAAATAATGGCAGGGATATTTCGATAACTTTTGCTGTTAAAATGTGCTTTGTTCTAAATTTTGTTTTTACACTCTTCCTGTCTGTTCAGTCAAGGAAGGCTTGAAAGGGGACAGAAAAGAAGATAGTCCACCCAAAAAACCAATACTTGGTTCTTCTTCTTATTCTAACATTTTGTAAAATCGCCATACCAACATAAGATTCCCGTGGATGTATAAGTATGAAGAAGTGACACATCAATGTAAATGATTTTTAGTTTTGCTCCCAAGATAAGGCCAGACATTTTTGCTTTATTTGATTTTAGAAGACCACAAGTTTGTTTATGTAAAACATAGCACTAAGCTGTCCTCACTTGGTGCCATTTGTGATGTGGGAAAATAAAAGGACAAAGGGCGCTGCCAGCCTCATAGCCTGAGTCTCTGAGAAGCCAGCACTGTGGGCAGAACATCTTCAGGAAGCCTGTAGCTGAAATCTGGTGCTCGTATAGGTGTGGGCTGGCTTGGTTTCCCCAGTGCAAAGCTGTCTTTTAGAAATGACTTTAATAATCAGCATGGAAGGTAAAATAAACCTTAATTTTATCTTACTCCATCTTCAAAAAAGTAACCGAGAGGGTACTTATTTTTCAACCAAAATGAAAGTGTATTACTGAAAATAGTTCTTGAAAGGCTGGTCCACTAGGTTGCCTGGGAAGGAGGCACGTTTCCCAGGCTGGGATCCCCTGATCATGGGGCCGCCTCACTTCCATGCTGGAGGACAGTTGTCTTCATGCAGAAGTTAAGAGTGTAGCACCTACATTATTTTAGTTGAATGAGATTTGTGCAGGTTCCTGTTTAAAGTGCTGTCTTTAATGTCAAACGCGAGTATGTGGGAAAAGACATACTTGTCTCATAGTAGAAGGAGACCCTTCCAATGCCGAAGGACTATGATTTTATTTTATTTGTGCATTTTCTTTCCCTCATGCCTCAGATGTAACTTTATTTGTGCATTTTCTTTCTGTTGCCGTATTTACCACTTCTCCCCAAGTCAGGATTGGATAACCACACAAGGCAGGCTGGGTAATTTCCATGCTGTCAGGCCACTGGACAAAACACACACATACACACATGCAGTGACACAGACATCAGCAGGAGTCTCATTACCTTCAGGCTTGGACTTCCTGGCCTGCAGCAGCTCTTGTACCTGCCCAGGGGCTTGGGGCAGGTACAGGAAGGTACCTCCCTGCTTGGGGCTTGTGTGCTTTCCTTCCTCCCCTTCTTGTCCAGCAACCCCTCCACCACCTGCAGAGGAAACACGCTGGTCGTGGAGACTTCCAGGACCCAGAGAGAGGGAAAGTAGGGCACGTACCCCATTAAAGTTTGCGCTCACCAGGGGAGCACTTGTGGAAAACCCTGCTGTTATCATTATATTAAGGCCTCAAACCAGAGATCTAAAGATGCCCTTTATCTGTTAAGAAAAAATCAGAAGCCTGGGAAATTATATCTTTCTATTATTATGCATCATAAACAATAGAAAGTAAATACTGGCAAAGCATGTTACAAGAAAACACGTTGTTTCTAGTTAGCTTCTTGAAATCACTTGAGTTGAAGTTCCACAAATGTCCTAAGTAAAGGAGCTAAAATAGAATTTTCAAGGGAACTTCAGTTCTTTTTGAGGAGTGAGATATTCAGAAGTGCTAAGTGTCGAATCCCTGATTGTAACTACTTACCAGATAGGAGTGGGGCCAGAAACTTCTCGATTTAGAACATAAACTCTCTGTTTCGGATATAATTGAATAACCAAGGAAAGGACTAATGTTAGAGATTTCTTTTTTAATCAAAATCTGGATTGGATTTCATCTTTATTTTTAATCTAGCTGAACTATAGTAACAGCTCTGCTACCTGGAAATCAGGAGAAGGTTATTGAAAGTCTTGATTTTAAGTTATCAGATTTACTTGTGTTTGTTCCCCAAAACCTGAAACTTTCTAGAGTTGTGGTCTAAAATGAAAGTTTTTGATCATGTGAGATGTGTAGACTTTGGGATTGCCCACAAATACCTTCTGTTCTGAGTTTTTAAAGAATTCCACCCGTGTATGATGGTCTAATGGGAGAAATGTAGCCATTCGTGGCAACATTGGCATGCAGCTTGAATACTTTTAACATTCATGAGCAACCCTAGTGCTAAAATTTTTGTTTTACAATTTTATATTGATACCCATAAGAAAATTAACTAATTGCAGTTTTCTTTTTGTCCTTTTGCACCTCTGTTTGCTGCTTTCTGTCTCTCTCTGTCTCTTTCACATCAGTCACCTGGGCTTGGCACTGACTCATGTCCCTTGTCACCCCCATCCGCCCATTGTGCCCCCACATCTCCCACAGAGCTCCGTAGGAGGTGTAAGGAGAATGACTGCAAACTGCCAGGTTACGAGCCGTCCAGAGCTGAGCACATGCCGGGAGAGCCCGCCTTGGACTCTGATGGCCCAGGGAGGCCTTACCTAGGGGATCAAGATGTGGCTTTTAGCTACAGACAGCAAACTGGCAAGGGGACCACCCTGTTCTCCTTCTCCTTGCAGCTCCCCGAGTCATTCCCCTCCCTCCTGGATGATGATGGGTACCTCTCTTTCCCCAACCTTTCTGAAACCAACCTCCTGCCCCAGAGCTTGCAGCATTACCTCCCGATCCGCTCACCGTCCCTCGTGCCCTGTTTCCTCTTCATCTTTTTCTTTCTGCTGTCTGCCTCCTTCTCAGTGCCATATGCTCTCACTCTCTCCTTCCCTCTGGCTCTGTGCCTCTGCTACCTGGAGCCCAAGGCGGCCTCCTTGAGCGCCTCCCTAGACAATGACCCGAGTGACAGTTCAGAGGAAGAGGTGTGTACCTCGGCATAGAACACGCTTCCCCTTCGTGTTCCGTGCTTGAGTCCGAAACAGTGTTAGCCGGCTGCTGCCATAGTGGTCCTACTTTCAGAGCCTCATTTATTGTCTGTGCCAATATGTTGAGGTTTCTGTGTGTTGGGGAGTCCAACCTGGGCCCCAGGGTTAGGCACAACACCATGTGGATGTAGCAGTCTGAGCCCAACCCGGAATCGTTCTGCTACCCACTGAGTTCTACGTGGGATGAAAGACTCAGCCAGAAGTCAATTGTATGTAACCCATTAGCCATGTAAAAGATCAGGGCGAAGCTAAAAGTTCTGATCAGTTATTGTTTAATAAGGTAAATCACATATAAGACCGATGATGAGTTGTTTCAACTTAAATGATAGTCAAGGAGAGGTGGAAGAGTGCATCCGCAGAGGGGATGTGTCATTGTCCACATTGGGTAGCTTTCTAAAATTGCAAAGGTATCTCCTCCCTGAAGATCCTGAAATGTCCCCACCGCCCCCTCATCGTTACCGGACAGTCACTGTTACTCACAGAGAGCTGTGTCCATCAGATCCCGCATTGTGTTGTGTCAGAGCAGTTGAAAGCACCCACGTGACATCAGCCATTGGAAGGGCAGAAACAGGCCCAGAAGCAACGGCATGCAGTGCAGCAGTGTTCAAACACAATCAGAAAAGGACTAAATTGAAGTTTTCAAACAATGCACAGACAGGCTGAAATTTCACCAGTGCTAGCAATGCCAATGCAGATAATATGACAGCGATTCTTTCAACTGCAGTATGAGCCTCAGAATCCCCCCATTTTCACAGTGTGGTAAGGCTGGGCCTCTGTGGCTGCCAGCCGGACGTGGACACAGTGGGGGAAAGACCCTGAGCTATCAGCCTCCATCTTTGAAGGCATGCTGCTGCAGGGCAGGCTCCCGTCCTCCACTCGAGCGGTCGGCAGCCGGCATGGTAGCCAGTGGTTCTTCCTGTTAATTGCTCTCCTTTCCCACCACCCCACAGCCCTGTGAACAGCCCAGCAGTTTCTCTTTCTCCAGGCTTCAAACAGAGTGCGGGGAAGAATAATAGAAGCTGCCACCAGAAGCCCTGGTTGCTCTGATGCACGCCCCTGCCCACACCTCTCCCCAGGCTCCCTGCAGCCCTCCTGTTCCCACAGAACAAGAGCTGTTGTGATAGGAGAAAAGGAAAATACTCTTAGCATTTTTTTCAAAAGTCACAAAGTCAAGGCAATGCTAAAAAAGGAAAGAAAGTCTGATTCTGTGCTCAGCTAGAAAGTCATAATTTGAGCTGCACCTGTGAGTATGTAGTATTATATGTTGAGGGTGTGCGAGTATCTCTAGTTACTGGAATTATGACCATTTCTTTGCAGCAGAAGAAAAAAAATGTGAATGGTCTCACAGGTGTTTTAAGTAAAAGTCTACACTTTTAATAGACTTTGCATAAGAAAACATTTTCAAGGTTCTTGAGTTATATATAACGATTTGCTCCAACTGATATATAAATAACTTTTTACACATGGAAAATATTTTGAGAACTACTTGAAATCCTAGGCTTTGATATCACTATTTCTCATATTGGTAATACTATCAAATAGTGTTGGACTAGAACATATTACAGTTAAGAACACAATATTGTCTACAAAGACAATTTTATTATTTATTAGCTGATTTCTAACATGGAGATATATTTTTCCTTTAACAGTGGAGTTAGTCATCAAGCTAACATAAGGCAAAAGAGATTGCTGTTTTGTGCTTTTCTAAATTCAAAATAAATGTTTGAACTTTTGTATAGCAAACCACACAGATCTTGTGCCTAATCCAGGGTATACATCTTGTTGTAATCAGTGCATGAGAATTAATGTTAAACTTGGGCATGTCTGCATTACATTGGCAAAACAAATCACAGCAGTTACTTGTTACAAGCTAGTGAACATGTATGTGATTGGAGCTTCCCGGTCATAACTGTCCTTGTTATCTCAAACCTCCGAAACCATGAATTAGCACTGACCACTGGAGTCTTCATCACCCTTCTCCACAGCCCTAGTCAGCCCATATGATGGCTCTCCTGCCATCCGACTCTGTAACTAGCCGTCTGTTCAGTGTTGTCTCTTGAAGTGTTAAGAGCTGTGCATTCTAGTTCAGGCTGAGCTAGGGAACTCATATTGAGGTCATCCTGGATTGTTTTATTTAAATTGCCATTTGCTTACATGGCCTGATTTCATCTCTAGGCCTCAAGCACTGTGGTAGCTACACTGGGTGACTTCTTAACATACAATTCAACCTTGTCACTTTGTTTTGCCAAGTCACTAGCAATTAATTCTTTTTAAATATTGTATCATCATTGCTTACATTTTTAACATGTTATAGTGGCTTATTTCCAGCCTTTCTCAAGAGTGAAATCCAGTATAAAAAGGCTTCATCATTTCACATTATAAAGCTGTTGACCAGTCATGATTTTTCTTTTGTACTTTCAGAATGGTCAAATAAGAAGGGGCAGGATATCAAAATATCCTATCAAGAAACATGAGATGAACCTACCTCCCCAAACCATAAAATGCTATTACATGTGTATTTCTGAGTAATTTTTTGATAACACAAAGAAAAATAGAGATGAGTTCAAATCAAGAGGAAGAAAAATTGATTAACTGATTTATAACATTTTAAATTACATAAACATAGTATAATATGATAGTTTATGATATGCTATACATTTGCAGTTTTATGTAGGCATCGTACATTATAGAAATACCAGTTGATATAAAAACTGCTTTATTCAGCCTTACTCATTTATTTACTATTGATCAGGCACTATACTATGGACTGACTAGATGCTAAATAGGAATTCAAGAAATTTTATATATGGACTATGCTATTTGTATATGGCTAAGAAAAATAGGAATGACTATATAATATAATTATTATAGGCATTTTTTTAGCTCTGAGTGTGTCAGGCATTATATACAGTGTTTAGTATCCATTATCCAATACAGTTAGGGCTGTTATTTTCCCCATTTTACAGGAAGGAAACTGGGACTAAAATATAAAAAGTACCCAATGTGCCACAGGTTTGAACAGAAAGGATTTGAGCTCATGTTCATCTGACATTAAACCTTTCCGTCTTAACGACCACTGCCCCCTGATGCTAAAATGTTTGCAAGTTACTGAAGTAAATTTTAAAACCATAAGGGAAATAAGCTAGACTGGAGGAGAAACACTTTCGAGAGTTTTATAAGTGTTTGACACAACTAATTAGAACACTAAATGCAAGTCATTTCAGCTGGGCGTGCAGTGGCTTACCCCGGTAATCCCAACACTTTGGGAGGCCGAGGCAGGCGGATCACTTGAGGTCAGGAGTTTGAGACCAGCCTGGCCAACATGGTGAAACCCTGCCTCTACTAAAAGCACAAAAATTAGCCAGGCATGGTGGCATGCACCTATAGTCCCAGCTATTAGGGAGGCTGCGGCACGAGAATCGCTTGAACCCAGGAGGCAGAGGTTGCAGTGAGCCAAGATTGCACTACTGCACTCCAGCTTGGGTGACAGAGTGAGACCCTGTCTAAAAAAATAAAACACTAAGTGCAAGTCATTCTTACTTATTCTTGAAAGCCTAAGATCTTTGAGTTATTCTGTACACCTAAACAAATAACTGGTCTCTCTTACTAATTCAAACTGGCCTTTCCCAGGGCTGTCACTCAGTACAGCCCTACTAATCCCATAGCAACAATCACCCTTGTAAGAAACTTAACAGCCATCTCCTGCCCCCAGTTGTTAACCAAGCTGGTCAGGTCACGAAAATGTGTCAACATGCTTTCCTTACCAACCTCCGGAAAATTATTTTCCACTTAGACTTGGTAGCAAAGGTGCCAGAATGGTGTCCCGAGGTACATGTGCTGAGTGTGTGTTCAGCCTCCCTTTCTTTTAGGAGTATGCAACATGAAACATGCAGCTAGTGCCAAGAAATCAGCCTAGCCAGAGTTTAGTTTTGTCAGTGGAAACAACACTGTCCCAGTTGTCCCTTCTTGACATTTCTTGTTCTTTGTAGTGGGAGGTTATTTTAAGAACCAGATTCAGCATCATAGATTCCCCTCCCATTTTGATTTTTGTTTTCAAAATATTAATCACAAATATTTGATGAAGGAAACTTTATTAATGATTAGTTGATATCTGTGGAGGGAAAGTCAGTTAATACTAGGACATTTAGATGTCCATGGCTCTACTCTACTCAAGAGAAAACAGCTTGTAAGTCATAAACCCCTGTGAAACAGATTAAAAACCAGTCCTGAAATTACTGTTCTCATTCTTCTCAAAACCTAGGCTCTGTCAAATGCTGTGCTTTGTTTTATTTGTTTCCAAGTAGATGTTTCTCTCTTTCTCTCTCTCTGTCTATTGTTTCAACAATCCTTCTTATTATTTGCTTCATTTGAATGGTATTTTTGGAGCAAGATGTTTAAATACATACTTCAATATACTTCTTTATATTGGAGGGTGGGGCAAAATAACATGCAGTCTTAAAAAATATCGAGTTAGCAATGCTACTTGAAAATTGAGTTATTTTTTTCCCATAAAAAATATATACCTGTGAGTCACTGGCATTGTGCCTTTTATAATTGACAGGTAATGCGGACAGCCTGATGGCCTTAAATGGATATAAATTATCATAATGGTATAAATGAGGGGCTGAAAGTCCAGTGACTGTTACAGTAACTTTTTCTGTAAATTGACATTTTCATTTACCTTTCAGATGTGAAATATTACTAGAATAAAATATATATAAACATCAATTTTATTTGCATTAAACATTTTAAGGAGATCTTGCTTGAGGTTTTTAGTTAAAAGTTGGAGGAGGGGTGTGGGGATGACACATTGGTTTCCCTGAGACATAGAACCGGACAGGTCAGTGTGGCTCCCCAGCTCCTGCAGCTGAGTGCGCCTCAGGTCTTCCTATGAGTTGGCTCTGTTGATGACACCTAGCTCTGGCCCTTCTGTTGCTTTGCTTGAACTTGTGTTCTTGTGGGAAGGTAGTATGACACAGAGAAATCACAGAGAAAGAAAATGATCCGTCCGACCTGTGCCAGACCGTGTTTGACCAGATGGTTTACTTTCTGTCCCTGCCTTCCTCCTGGAACCTGATCACTTCTGTGGTCAACAGACCGACAGTGAGCGCACGGACACTGCAGCCGATGGGGAGACCACCGCCACTGAGGTTGGTATCGTGGCTGAGAGTGGCTGGTAGTGGCGTACTGAAATCGCCTTGTGGGGTGGCTCTGCGTTTAAGAACTCCACATAGGAAGCTGTTGTAATGGCAATCAGTTCTAACTTTAACAGTGGAAGTTAAATATGTATTTTGTCATCTAGACCAGTGGTTCTTAAACTCTGGCCTACGTCACAATTACCTGGAGGATTCCAGCCTCATGTTTCTCATTCAGAAGGGCTGGGGGTGGACTTGAGAATTTATATTTCTAACAAGTTCCCAGGCGATATTGACTCTGCATATCTTAGGATGTATTTTGAGAAAGACTTGCCTAGACTGATAATACATTTTTTTTTAAGAAAAAATTGTATCTCAAATGAGAGGCTATAGATGTATGATAGGATGAATGGGAAGAAGGTCACAATTAACTAGTATTTTGGCTTGATGCAGATATATTTTTAATTCCCCAATGATGAAATAATTCTTGATAAAATAAGACTTACCTTACTCATTTTTGTAGCCTTTGACCATAGCCTTGGTCACTCATAAGAAATGAATTTTCAAATTATTGTTAGTACTTTATTTTTGAAAAACATAATCACATTAAACAGTGATAGAAGATATACTGTTATTTCTCCTCTTTTCTTTAGGGTACATTAAATGTGTGTGTGTGTGTGTGTGTGTGTGTGTGTGGCTTATATTGTTTTTCAAATCTTCCCTACCATTAAGTAGTTAAAATATCTTTAAAAATAATGTCTGGGTACTAATGGAAGTGAAAACGTTTATCGATGGTAATTCGGCTACTTTTTACTAGCTGAATTTAGTTTTTACTTTGTAATCATGTTTATTTTAGGTTGCTTTTATGTTATTTTTTGCATCATCCTATTATAATAATGTTTTCTAGTTGAGTATTTAGAAAAAAACTAAAAATGTTGTAAGTGGTATCTGTGTATCACTTAATTGAAAATATCTTCAGAAAACATCTTTCATGATGGCATTTTATTAGGTTTCTTTCTTTAGAAATGTCAGAGTTCAATCCAAAACTTGACAATCATAATGTAACGTTAAAGATGATATTGTTAAAACTATTATGCAGATTCTTTTAAGCAATCATATATAAATCTATTACAAGTTGGTAATTTTCTTTGCCAACTATCACAAAGCTACACCTTGATTTTATAAGAGTTAGTTACATGTAGCCACAGGGTAGTACATCCAGTAAATTTCATTGGAATCTTAAAGTGCGCTAAAAGGAAAAATCGTTAATAATAATACCTTAAACGTCTACAGTAGTTTTAAAATTTGTTATATAACATTTAAAGCATGCAAGGGAATACCTGTAACATAGGTAGATTATGAAGTTTGAAAATAAAATGAAGAGCTGTGAACTCCCATGCACTGAAGAACAGGCGTGTCTGCAGCACATTAGCACTGTGTTTCAATTTCCTGTGTGCCCCGTGATACTGATGAAACTCTTCCCCTTCTATAGGTGGCCAACACAACAGTGGTCAGTGTAGAATATGAAGAGTAAGCAGTCTTGTCCCCATTGGCAAATAAGAAGAGGGAGACCTAGGTAGACTAAATGATTTTCTTAAGGCCCCTGACTTGGTGTGATCCTTTTCTCACCTCGAATTTCATTCTGGGTCTCCTCTCCTAGCACAAGGGCATAATATCCAGTCCTGAGTCCAAGAGCCATAGTGAGAGACACAGCTTTGCCGCTGCATGCAGATGTGGCTTGACCTGCTTACTGATTACTGATACTCAGACAGCAGTCCAGGGATTAGACCGCTCCTTGAAATTGGAAAAACCAGGAGAATGAGGTGGCTTTGGGATAACTGTATTTTTTCAAATCTCAAAAATTGTCCCGTCTAAAACCTGTAAAAGAAATCATGCTGTTGTTGATAGTAGTTGATTTCTCTTTTTTAAAAAAAACTTTCTTACTTGCCCCGTATTTGTCTTCTCCCCTCCCAAGTTTGTTCTTAACTATATACATTCAAGAAAATTGGCCAGGCGTGGTGGCTCACGCCTATAATCCCAGAACTTTGGGATCACTTGAGGTTAGGAGTTCCAGACTAGCCTGGTGAACATGGTGAAACCCCGTCTCTACTAAACATACAAAAAATTAGCCAGGCGTGGTGGCGGGCACCTGTAATCCCAGCTACCTGGGAGGCTGAGGCAGGAGAATTGCTTGAACCCAGGAGGTGGGGGTTGCAGCAAGCCGAGATCGCGCCGTTGCACTCCAGCCTGGGCAACAAAGCGAGACTCTATCAAAAAAAAAAAAAAAAGAAAAAAGAAAATCAAGGTTTCAAGAAACTTTAAATTGTGGGAACGTCCATGCAAAATTCTTCATATTCTTTGAGCATGGGTTCTCTGGTCTACCAATTGGGAATCATAATCACTAACCTCATAGGATGGGATTCATACACTACACTTGAGCTCTCATTATTGTGTCATCATAGCTATTCTTACAAATTTTAATTTTAATCTGGCTCCCCTCGCTTCCTGAACTATTTCTAATGTTCATCAAGAAAAACCTGCCACGCCCTTGCTGTCACCCTCTCAACCACGTGTGTCTGCTGGTCAAAATGCCAAAGACCCACCAGGCCAGAACTCTTTCACTCCTATGTTCCTATATTCTTATTAAGCTTCCTAATTGTGTGTGAGAATGTTGTGGTTTGTGTACAAGAAAGAAGTGGCATCCATATGCAAGAGCATACGAGTGCCCACATTTAGCAAGTCTATGTAGACCGTAGTTCTTCAATCTTAGAGTAAATTGCATGTAAGACTTTATTTCCCACTCTTTCTTGATGCTGGCAGTCGGACCAGGAGGAAGATGCAGAGCTCAAGGCACAGGTAGAACATTAAAAACAAAACAACAGCAATAAAAAAAAAAACTGTGTGTGATAACTCATTGTTTGTCTACAGCGTTCAGATCTTTCAGCATGCTCTGTAGCTGGTTACCATGTTGTTGGTGCAGTGTGTAGGTTGGCATTTGTTCCCTTGACGACTGTGTCCCTTACTTTTCCCTTTCTTCTCCACTTTTTTCAGAATAGTCTGATTAAACGAATAAAGGGTGAAAATGTGTATGTCAAACATAGTAATCTTATGTTAGAGGTTGGTATTGGTATATACCAGTGCATGTTTGTGTGTGTTGTTTTTCTTTTAGTGTAATACCTCTGGGCTTGTACTGTGATGCATGAACTGTGTGCTCATCTGTTAATAAGTGGGGGTGACTTCTCAGCTTCTGATTCCTTATTCTCTCCTAGATATAGATCCCTTTTCCTGTGTGTATATTTATTTTAATTCTCTCAGGATACATGTGAATGGTACTCTTTATAGTTTACCTTCTAAAATTCTTTTGGTATTCATGTTTGTGTGAACTAGTTTTTTTTTTTTTTTTCTGTTTCCTTTCCATGGGAAAATCACATTTTCACCAGAGTGTTTGTGGTAGTGCCATGAGCCTTGATCAAAATTTTGTTTTATTTTGAGTACTAATAAGATTGACATTACTTTAAAAGCAAACCAAAGAGCTGAAAGGAACACACGTGAAACGTTGACTGTTGGATACTTTGTGTTCTGAATATAGGAGCTAGAAAAAACTCAAGATGACCTGATGAAACATCAAACCAACATTAGCGAGCTAAAAAGGACCTTCTTAGAAACCTCAACAGACACTGCCATAACGAATGAATGGGAGAAGAGGCTTTCCACCTCCCCCGTGCGACTGGCTGCGAGGCAGGAGGATGCCCCCATGATCGAACCGCTTGTCCCTGAAGAGGTCAGTAGTCAGGCTTGTAGTCAGATTCACATTCTGTTTACCGGCCTTCCTTCTCTACAGGGTGTGGAACTGCACTTGACAAGCTTCTGGGTAGAAGATCTCTTTTCCTGCCTATGTTTAACCTGAGCTGAGATGCTCAGTGCTCCAAAAGAAAACTGCAAAGTAAAATGATTAAAGTGGCTGAGGAGTGAGTAATAGTGTCATGTCAGATGGTTCTTAGGGCAGGAAGCCACAGGGAGACTATCGTGAAAAATCAGCTGATTCTGACCATAAACCTAGATTTTATAACTGAGAGAAATCAGGGTATTCTCTTCATGATTGACACTTTTCCCGCATATGCTTTCTACTTTTGCATTGACAAACACTCTGAATATTTATTCTCATCAGTTCTAAGATGAGGCCCATTGAGATTGTTTGACTGAATGGTAACCTGAAGTTGACAGCATTTCAGGACAATTTTACTCTGAGATATTACACCAGGCTTTTATTGATATAATAAGAGTTTTGTTTGATTTTTATTTATAATTGATTATTTTAATTGATTTATATTAAGGTTTTTGTTTTTTGTTTTCGAGATGGTGTCTTGCTCTGTCACCCAGGCTGGAGTGCAGTGGGGCGATCTTGTCTCACTGTAGCCTCCACCTCCCAGGTTCACGTGATTCTCCTGCCTTGGCCTCCCAAGTAGCTGGGACTACAGCTGCCCTTCACCACACCCGGCTAATTTTTGTATTTTTAATAGAGACGGGGTTTCGCCATGTTGGCCAGGCTGGTACCAAACTCCAGGCCTTAAGTGATCCACCCACCTTGGCCTCCCAAAGTGCTGGGATTACAGGCATGAGCCATCGCACCTGGCCAAATTTATAATCAGTTTCTCATAGAAGTTTTATGGGGAAAGTAGTGGCCAGAATTTTTTTTTTAAGTAAGGTTATTTCACACACTTTGGCTGTACTTTTAAAGAGATTTTTTTTTGAGACAGAGCTTTTTGTGTGTTTGTTTGTTTGTTTGTTTGTTCTTGAGATGGAGTTTCACTCTGTCGCCTATGCTGAAGTGCAGTGGCGTGACCTCCGCCCCCTGGTTTTAAGTGATTCTCCTGCCTCAGCCTCCGGGGTAGCTGGGACTGCGGGCATGCACCACCATGCCTGGCTAATTTTTTTGTATTTTTAATAGAGGTGGGATTTCAACATGTTGGTCAGGCTGATCTCAAACTCCTGACCTCAAATGATCTGCCACCTCAGCCTCCCAAGGAAGCTCTTTTTAAATGTACAACCAAAGACTCTGAGGATTCAGCTGGTATTACTCCAGGGCTCCCATTGTGTGGGAACCAAAAATTACTGTAGTGCTAATTTGACTGTCTACTGTTAGACACCATGTTGCTTTATCTCTGTTTCAAAAAAAGTAGTTTTTGAAAACTGCATCTTTTTTAGCATTGTATTGGTTAACCTCCTTTTCTGTAAGACCACTTTATCGGGAAATATTTGTTCAGGAAACAGACACAGAGTAGAACATTAAAACTTAGGCTTTGGTGAGAGAAAAATTCTTTAAACAGTGTTCTATATGCAGTGCTTAAGTCCTTACAGTAAAAATAAGAATTCAGTTACACTTATTGTTGATCATGTTCTAAACCTTTTAAAGCTGTTAATCAAAAGTAATCAAGAACTCACTCTCACTATGTTCATGACAATCCCAAACCTAGCTAATAAAAAATAGGTCTATATCCATTTGAATTACTTAAAAGGGACCCTTTTATGCAGAAGAAATGAAAAGTACAATTACCAACATATCATTGTACCATTAAACTTCAGTTCCATTCAAACTGCTGCGTTTCAAGAGACAAATTTCACATTCAGATTGATTTAAATAATAGTCCTTACAATACTAAGTTATGCTCTCATAAATTTTATTATAATTGGTTAAGTTTGGCTTACCCTATTTCTGCTATCTTTTGGAAATAATTTCCTGGCTCTAAAGATATCAGATACTGGATAAAATTACAAAAACACAAACTAGCCACCCCAAACAAAACAAAACAAAGCAAAGCTAAAAGCTAAGTAATGGCCACTTTGAATGAAAGTTTAGGGAACAACTTAGAGAATTTAAAGGGTGGTGCTAATAAACAAGGGAACTTCATAAGTCTAGGCCGTTAGACTAGTAAGATAATTTTTTTTACATCTGTAAAACCCTAAACGTGAGAGAATTAACGTTTGATAAAGCCCAAGGATGTTAATAATTTAAGGAGTGTTTTGAATATATTGAACTTTCCCTGGATAGTAATGCTTTTTCTGTGTTAGTGCAGAAAAACTGGAGAAGGCCAAGAAAGGATTTTTTCAACATCATTAAGGAGGAAAAACATGCCCTCTGCAGAATGGCAAAGTAGTTTGGTTATTTAAACTGGAGAAGAGCAAAGGCTGGTGTCCTCACTGCCTTCAGCGTCCGCAGGGTTGTTTTGCAGTCCCTCAGTGCTCTGTCACACTGTGAATGGAGACATAACAGAAAGAGCTTGACTAGATATAAAGAACTCATTAGAAGCAGGGCTGAGTAACCCTGCTTATCAAAGGAGCCCTGAAAAGCATCTCAAAGGAGCTTCAAATCCCAGGGGAAAAGAGATCTCTTTAGGTGTCAGGGTGCTGTGCTCCCTGTGACAGCAGGGCCAGGCAGAGTGACCTGACCTCTCTTCTACTCTTCTCCAGGACCTCATAGTCATCGATGATACCGAGTTTATACTCCAATCGAAGGCCCTGTAGATAGCCTTCAGAACAAACTAGAAAGTTCTTTTGCTCTAAATTATTGCCAATTTCTATATTAAAACCATAGTTTCTGTTATTTTTGTGTGTGAAAAGCACAAAAGATAATTTTATCCTTCTTTTAATCCTTTGTATGTTATGCACGTAGAAAACATAGTGGTTTATAAATATATAACCAAAAGATTTTTATTTTGGAGGGGATATGTTTTAAGGTAAATTACTAATTTGATATTACTCTATTTTGTAATAAAGCCCACTTCAATTAAACAGTGATCAACCAGTTTAGAAAGAAATCCAGTTACTTCTAAATGGAAATATTTAACTTAATTTTTAAAATTGACGTCTCTAATAAAGTAGTGGTTATTTTGTGTCAGAATCAGAAAGAAACTTAGATTTGGTGACTCCAAACTTATGACGTCCCAAAGCTTAGTTGGTTGTGTTTTTGTTTTTGTTTGTTTTTGTCTCAGTGACAAAATGGTATTGTGAAGAAAAAAACCTAAAGATTTTTTGAGTTTTAATGTGACCATCTTTTTTCTTTTTTTTTGTTGTATCTATAGTAGTTGAATTGTTATAATAATTATTTCTATAAAATGCTACCAATTTATGAACAATTCAAAGAAAATTATAGTTAGAATTATATACAGCAAGCTAATAATGATGATTATGTTCTGAGAATTTTGTGTTTGTTTCCTATATAAAATGGAAATTTGATTGCCGATTGTTTCAAGTTTCAGATATTTGAGTTAATAGCAGACAAGTAGCAAGGATGCCCCAAAGCAGCGAATAATATCTAATTCTCGTTTGCTTTAGAAAATAGGCAAATAAACTCACACACAGGGCCCACCAAACATAGGAAGGGTAGGCATGTGGTATGTGCAGCGTGCCCAGGTACAGCATCTGTCCACAAACCCTTCCCATGACAGGCTTTCAGGATGCATCTAAGCCTTGTCCATATTAGAGTTATATTCCTTAGTGGTTACTTGAATACCAAAAGTTTCCAAATCACAATAAAAAAGCAGTACCTACTGGAATGTATGCTGTGCCAATATTGTCCTTTTATGTGAGTGCTAGTTTTACAGGTGTGTTCACTGTACAGTAATTCCTTAAGCAAGACGATTACTATAGTCAGTTCCCATGATTTGCAAATTCTGTATTTGCAAATTTGCCCATTCCCTAAAATTTATTTGTAGATACTTTTAATCACCCAACAGGAAATGACACTGTTATGAATTTTGTGTGCCAGTATAGGGCCTTGTTTTCCAATTATGATATTAAGATTAATAACTTATAATGTTTAAGTAACTAAATGAAATGGTTGGGCTATATATCTGACTCTGTCCTAACTCCTAATAAAAGTGAATTTTTAGATCACCTTTTCTTTATCAGTACTTCTTTACTTCTCTATTAACTAAACTAACTATATTGGGAGGTTGACCATATATAGAATTACATTTTAAAATCTACTCCCTATGTTACCTGTTTGTGTTATTGGACATACACAGTTTGGAATGTAGACACTGTTAATATTTTCAATTATAAGACATAGGCATTTTTTAAATTAGTTGGTTTCAGACACCAGGATATGATGAAAACCACTGTTTTGCTGGGGGTTTTGTGAAGCTTTTATCTTAGGAATAATATTTAGCTCAGTGATTATAATTAGAGACCTAGCACTGTTATTCTCAAAACTACCTATAATTTTGACCTTTCCTTGCTGTTTCTCATTTCTGTTTGCAAAAGAGGCTATGATTAGAAGCAAAAAAAAAAAAAAAAAAAAAAAAAAAAGAAAGAAAATAAAAAAGGAAAAGAAACAAAATCCACATTCAATGATTCCACATGGTACATTTTATCTTTTCCAATACCGTCCTCCAAAATGCAGCGGGACAGAGAATTTTTTGTTTTTCCTTTTGTTTTTGTTTTCCTCCTCTGAAAATGACTTATTTGTTTCTCATTAGAAAGAGTCATTTGAGAATGATACTATCAAAATCTGTCAGTAGGTCCTGCAGAATATTCCGATGTTCCCCTACAATCTCTTGCAAATGATTAAATGTAGTACTGGTAGATTTTTAGACAAAAAGAAATTTTAAATAGCTCTCATAAAATTACATTGTTTATAATGATAAGATATATTTTAAAAGTTACATTCATCTAGAAACTTTGAACTTTCCATCGTTATTTTTAAGTTAATCTTCCAAAATATCCTTTCTGTCCTTGCTCTGTGAAGTTGAACACTTGGTTCAACTTAGGCATGGTAGCTAATGTATTGCCACCTGAATGGTGCCTATTTAATACTAGAGAAAAAAAAGCAAAAAGTAGTTAAAAAGCAAAAACCTAATTCCTGACATGAAATACTTAATATTTCTTAATTTTTTATGTTAAAGTATGAATTGATATACTTAATTTTCCAGCAAGATATTTTGAAATTGACTTTAAAAAATTATTAACCATGTTATAAAAGTTCAAATAAAGCCATTGAGTATTTTTTGTTTACTTGTGGGACAATAAATCAATCCATCTAAGCATAACTGGGTTTATTTAAATTAGTGGCTAATGCAGTGACATTGTGTACATTTCACTACTCTGTAACAGGTAGCACCTAAATAGGGAATACAGTAAGATGCTTGTCAGAAATAGAAGTCAGGCTTAATTCCTAACTTAAATTTTTTTTAAATTTCTTAATGTTTTATTTTTAATACCAACATAAACATGGTTTAAATGCCAAGAATAAATGCCTTTATATTGTTCTTGTATGTTTGTGTTTGTAGAAATGAAGAACATTTGAGTTATATAAACCCCGAAGTTAACCCCAAAGTTTTGGAAAATCTGAACTCTTTGGAAAAAACTAAATTTTGAGGTAGTTTCAGATCATTTTTCAAATGCATAAACAATAATTTACTCCTTTAGGAAGAAAATGAATGAATATTATGAGAATGTATGAGATGATAGATAGATAGAATACAATGAAAGAACTCCCTTCCTAACTTGCCTTTTTGGAAACTGTCTACTTCCTCTTCTCCAACCCAACCCCCTTTATTCAAACAGACCAAAGAAGAAACAGAGATTTCTGAAAAAGTTATATTTTTGCAGCAAGGAAGCGCTCCATTCCTTGAGTCTCAGGTAAAAACCAAACATAAAGGATTTTCCAGAAGAAATTGGTCTTCAGACTTCAGTGTCATTAAAATGTTTTTAGTTTTTATTTTCCCTTTTAAATTTATCTTGTTTAAAACCAAGGTAGGTACATAACTTGGAGTTAGATTCTGGGGAAGGGAAAATTGAATTTTCTTAATATTTTAGTTAGCAGTTATGCATCATTTCTTTATGGCTTCTAATCCAAGCTGATTTTTTTCTGTATGTTGTCATTGACTGACTTTTGAATAATAATCTTGCTGAAATGTTGTTTTCTTGCCTGTTTTTACCTGTAGAGTGGTGCTAATTTAGATGATATTGATTGATTGTGAAAGTTCTGAATTCTTGTTGGTTTCCCCACTAGCCAAGTGTGATAAAGAGAATGCAGGAAGGAGACTCTGCTGACTCTGTGGTTACTTCTCGTCAAATAATTTTCCAGAAAACTGTCCCATCAACCGTAGAGGTTATTCTTTCAATTCATTTCATTTAATCTAGCAATAACATGTAGATCAACCTGTAGTGATTTTTGTATTTCTAGATTTAAGTTTTCAGGCTGTAACAAAGACAAAAGTTTCTAGAAAGCATCCTAGTTTAAAACGTAAACCAAGGTACTCACCTGCTCCTGGTTTGATCTCTCTTCCCTCTGTAATCTGTGAAGCTATTAACCTACCTGGTCACATTGTGTTCTGCCTCCCTGAATACAAAAGTTTCTTAGCTTTCATTTCTTTTGCCTTACTGGAACTAACACTAAAGAAAGTGAGAGAGAAACTCCTGAGACAATGAACTTCACTTGTAGATAAGATTGGAGTGGGCACAATGGCATGTGCCTGTAGTCCCAGCTCCTGGGGAGGCTGAGATGGGAGGATCACTTGAGCCCAAGGGTTTGAGGCTGACCTGGGCAACATAGGGAGACCCCATCTCTTAAAAAAAAAGTAAGACTTGAACAATGTACAGATCACTACAAGAGACTCTAATAGTGTCCGTTTTGTGGGAAGTATTTCATTACAATGCCTTGAACACAGTCACAATCAAGATTTATTGAATAATAAGTGCTATCATGGATTCAATTCCCTATATAAGAAAATACAATTTACGAATATGGAAAATACTTACATAAATTTGTAGAATGTCGGGAAGTTCTTTGTAAGAATAATAGTATATGAAGTATGGATTATATTTAACGAGGAAAACTTTTTATCCCCACACACATAAAGCTAAGTAACTTATAGAACAACATCAGTAATGTTATTTAATCTTGAAATATAAAATGATCCAAAATTTATCACAAGAGCAAATCTGTTCTTCAAAAAATGTACTGCAAAGTATGTTCCAGTTTAAGTAAGTTGCAACTCTACCTACCGAATGTATTCTGAGCTGAAGTTTCTAGTTTATCATTTCAGAGAAGATATTGCAGCCATAATTATTAGATAATAACATGAGCACTGTACAGTTCCATCACAGACCTGCATGTAGCAGTTGCCCTGATTTTCTTAAAGGGTTCTTATTTTAGAAATGAGATACCATCAGAATTTCTAATTTAGCTTTTATATTTCAAATATAGGGCACAGAGGATTGGGTTATTGTAGACAAAATACCAACTGAGGTAGTTGATGGTGATTCGAAAAAGATTGTGACTTACAAGGTGGTGACCGTGAGCAGTAGAACTGGTGACCTCCCAGCCGACGTGTTAAAATCTGGCACTATTAAAGTGCACAGCTTCGAAGACTTGGCTCGAGAAATGCAACTGAAAGAAGACAGCAAACAGAAAATATACACTCTAGGAAAATCCTATGACACTGTCTCCGGGAGAATTGTTACTATGACTGGGAAAGCTAAAGAGGGCGAGCAAGTGGGACAGCCCTCCACTGTGGAAGCACTTCAGAAAATGGAGAAAGAAATGTCAGAGTCCGTGAAGATCATTCCCGGCCTGGCAGAGTGTGAGGTCCTGGAAGCCCTCGCTGATGAGAAATCCAAGAGAGGACCGGAAGTGCAGACGGCAAAGCGGAAATTGTCCGAATCTCTGGCGCCCATCAAGGAGGCTGAGTCTCGCCAGCAGAGTCCGGAAGAAGATGACCTCAAAAAGGCTCCACAGCAGGGGAAGGATGTGGCTGTCCTCCCTGGCCAGGAAGGCAGACGCTTCAGCAAAACAGAGCAAGTGCCTGAGAGTGAGGTCTTAAAAGTGGGCCTTTTTGGTCCCCGAAGGAAGAGCCTGTCCGAATGGAGATATTCCCAGGAACCAGCCTTTACCGTTGCTACTGCTCGTTACGTTACTGAGTCGTCCGCCTCCCGAGTAGTGGTAACCAGTGTCGCTCATTGGGGCCACAGTTTGCAATTCCAGCATGACAGTTTTTGAGGCAGTCCCCTTCCACCCCAAACCTTTCCGTTTCTCTTGCTGCCTGGCTTTATGTTGACAGCAGCCAACCCAGCTTTGTAATTTTTTTTCATGGTTAAATCAATACCGCAGTGCAAAGTCAGCATTAAAACACTTTCCATTTTATTTCCAGCTCCCTGTCCCCAAGATGTGATAGTGCTGCTGTGGCTTGCAATGAAGGGGGAAAAAAATTATCTGCTTAAATCGGCGCCACCCTGATCCTAATAAGTCTCTCTGCTTTACCAAACAAGAGCACCTGGTCACCCCAGTTTTCTGTTTTATTTCCCATTCTTTTCTGTTTCCAAACTCTCTGAGATTCCTTCATTCTTCCTCCTTCCTGTCTCCTCTGCCTACGATTTTGTCTAACAAGCTGTGAATGTTTATGTGCCTGAGTTTGTCTCTCTTTTGTGCTTGACTCTGCCTTTCTTTGTTCACTCAGACTAAGCAGTCTTCTGGGGAAAAGCTCATGGATGGCTCTGAAATCTTCAGTTTATTAGAGTCTGCGCGAAAACCAACAGAATTCATAGGAGGGGTTACTTCTACTTCTCAAAGCTGGGTTCAGGTGGCCATTTGTTTTCGTCCTTGGTATTTCTGAATGTGCCCACGTGCCTTTCCTTACCCTTTTTTGGGTGTGAGTGTGTGTGTTGCATCCAACTGGCTTTTGCCTTCAGCATCTCAAAGGTGTCTTCACTTTATTGTCCTTTGTGCCTGCTTGGCATATCTGTCACATGCCTTTAGTTGCATCTCAAGAATGTACTTCAGATATTCAAAAGGCGATCATATAGAGACTTTTTAATGGCATTTAATTTCTAAAAGCATTATGTCTCACCAATTGAGTCTAAGAAAGCAGCCAAAACCAACGTGAATGCGCTGCAATGCTTTGGTTTTTGTTTTGTTAATTGCACTTTATCCTGCCTTCCATTTGTTTTGCGGATATCCTGAAGCCTCCGCACAGGTTCCAGTGCATGCAGCAGGGGCAGGGGCAGGGGCAGGCATCAGAGATTCCAGTGAGAGGAATGAAAGCTAATTGATACTTTTTGTCAGTGTTTCTGGTTATAAGCACTTGATGCTGGCTTTAGACATCCTGGCGAGTGGCGGCTTTAGTTATTTTCTGACCTGTGGTTGATGGAAGGTCACACTGATGCCACAATCTCTTCCCATGCAGAAAATGGAAACCAAGACGGAGTCCAGCGGAAAAGAGACAGAGCCCACCGTGCACCGCCTGCCGCTTAGCACTGAGAAGGTGGTGCAGGAGACCGTGTTGGTGGAGGAGCGGCATGTGGTGCACGCGAGTGGGGATGCTTCTTACTCAGTGGGAGACAGCGGGGATACTGCAGCACAGCCCGCATTCACGGGCATTAAAGGGGAAGAAGGCTCTGCCTTGATGGAGGGGTCTAAAGAGGAAGGAGGAGAGGAGGTCGCTAAAGCTGTCCTGGAACAGGAAGAGACAGCCGCTGCTTTCCGTGAGCCACAAGAGGAGCTGAGTGCAGCCATCCATGTTTCAGAAACTTTGGAACAAAAACCTCATTTTGAGGTAACTAGTAGTTAATGTTACTTTTATCACTAAAATAAAACTGAGATAGGATGCCCGGAAATTTAGATCAGCATAAAGGTGGAGCTAAGTTTAATTTTCTGCCTCTCTCATGTATAGTGTGTTTCTCCTCTCATTTCCTTCTTTCATACCTATTAGGCGTCTCCATGCCGATTTCCAACTTTGGGGTCACATGCAAACATATCTCTTAATTATTAATAATATATCTCCAGGAAATGGTTTCTACTCTCACTGAAATTATTATAATTGGCAGTAAAGTTGGGAAATGCAAAGTTGGCCAAGATATTAGAAAATGTGATACATTTCTGATCAGTGCACTTTTCCAGAAGCACCAAAACCATGCTTGCCCAGGTCCTAAATGCCAGCACTGTATTCTTTATGCTCTTCTATTGAAATTCCTGAAGTATTTGGAGGAGTTCATGTCTCATTTTTAGTTTTTTCTTTCTAAGAAGTTATTAAACAGAGAACTTACCTTTTTCTTATTGGCTTTAAAATGTTTTTCTTTACTTAGAACATTGCATATAAAAATGCTATGAGAGTCTAGGAGACTGTTTGCCATGGGCATGTTGTCTGCCTTGTTCCCCAGCTTACTCTCCACATAAACATTTATTGCATACTAACCTGTGCTTATAACTACCAAAGAGGAGAAAGAAGAAAACAGTGTGTTCATGCAAACTATAACAGCCACTCTGCTTACTTCCCTTTGGCACAGTCCTCAACGGTGAAGACGGAAACCATCAGTTTTGGCAGTGTTTCACCAGGAGGAGTAAAGCTAGAAATTTCTACCAAGGAAGTGCCAGTAGTTCACACCGAAACCAAAACCATCACATATGAATCATCACAGGTTAGATGTTCTGTGAAGACCAGAGCCCTGGCTCCTCGTTTCACCCCTCTGTGGCCTAGTGTGTTTGCATAGAATTGCACGATATTTAATTTATGAGACTTGGAGGATCCAGCAACCAGACCATCTCTATTAAAAGTGATGCAATAACGGTCATTTTATTAGTGATCAGGGAGCAGCAGGTGACTTAACCAAGTCTTTATGTGTCTCGAAGTGTAGAAAAATGCTCAAAAACCTGTTTCCCTAGCTGCAGAGAAAGACAAATATTCACTCACCCATCCACCAGTTACATATCTGAAACCTTAGTTTTCTTAATGACAGTTATCTCTGGTTGCCCTTAGTTCTTATTCTTGGGAGCAGCTCTCAGACTCTGAAGAGCACAATGATTATATAATGGGAGATAGTGAAATTGTCATAATGCCTTAACTAACGTAGCCAACTTCTGAAGAGCAGGTGTGAGCACCTGGATGAGGGGTCTATTCCTCTGCTGCCTTAGGTCGATCCAGGTACAGATCTGGAACCGGGCGTGCTGATGAGTGCACAGACGATCACATCTGAAACCACCAGTACCACCACCACTACGCACATCACCAAAGTAAGTGGAGTGAGAACCCAGAAGAGGATTCCTTGAGAGTGAGCTGGAGGAAGGTGCTTGTTCAGAACTCCTCACAGGTTGGGCTGCACAAGCACAAGGTGGCTTGACACTCAGGATGCCGTGTCCTGAAACAAATTGATGTGTGGCATCTCTTAGAAATACCAAAACCACTCATTTTACTCAAAGGGCAGCTTTTACAACCCCTAGATTTCTGATGCTCTTGTCCTCATGGTCGAGTTCCCCTTTAGGAATATACATTCTGATCTCCTAAGCTTAATGCTTACTCCGGCAGTTGGCGTGTGGTAGGTGTTCCAGAAACACAGGCCATCCAGACCCAAAGACCTCCACTCTGTCATCACCTCTGGAATTAAAAATGTTAAATAACTGCCATAGAACTCTAATTTCATTTCTCAAAGAATGAATGATGTTACTTAATGCTCTGGCAGCATCTTCTGCCATTTCCCCCCACTGATCCATGGTGGTTTCTCCCAGTGCGTAAATTCATAAAGCTTCTCTTTGTGTCTTCCAGACTGTGAAAGGGGGCATTTCAGAGACGAGAATCGAGAAGCGAATAGTCATCACGGGGGACGCAGACATTGACCATGACCAGGTAGTATGTGTGAGATGGCAAATACCCTGGTGGCAAATACCCTGGCAGAGAAACAAAGAAAAACCTGTTGGCCCTACAGTCTCAATGCTATTCCTCTAGTCCAGCATGTATTCTGAAAAAAATTCCGAATTAACTTTCCAATATCTGATTTATGATTCCTTTTGTAATCATTGTACCTCATTTGTAAATTGTGGATATAGATCTAGCTCGTAAGTCTCCACCTCGCCACTGATCATGCATGTTCCACCTCCTTTTTGTTTCTGCCCTTCTGTGATTTCCCGGGGATAGGCGCTGGCTCAGGCAATTAAAGAGGCCAAAGAGCAGCACCCTGACATGTCAGTGACCAAAGTAGTGGTCCATAAAGAGACAGAGATCACACCAGAAGACGGAGAGGATTGACCAGAGGTAAGAGGTGGCGCCGATTCTCTAGGCTTGCCTAGGCTGGCATGAGGCATGGGGCACTTCCCTCTCATCCTTCACCTGATCCCTCCTTTCCTCTGTTCTCTCACTGGCATTTGTCGGGCTGGTTACCAAGACGATGGAGAATTGGTGTACGGGTTTGTCTCACATTTAGAGCTTCCATTCTTGTGGAGTTTTTGCTTGCACTGCCAGTCGGAGGATAAAGGAAGAGCAGAGTCTATGCTTGTGTGGTCTTCCTGGTGTTCCCTTTTATTCCATGGCCTGCACTCTTTCATTATCCAAATTTGTAATGTCAAATTTGATTTTACTTGCCATGTGGCCTAATTGGAACTAAGGCAGTTTTGCTCTGAGAGGCTCGATTTGTGTGTTCGAAATACTAGGGAAAGAATATATACCCTTTTCTCCTTCCAAGGGCAACATTATCCCATCGTAAACTTTCTCTTCAACTATGTTTGATTATAGCCTGTTCATGCTTTGGTCTTTGGTTTTGTTTTTTAATTTGAAAGCTGAGCACTCACTTTCTCTTTGGATGTCTTACATTTCCTGTATTCTTTGGGATGATTTTTCTCCCTAGTGTAGCACTGTCTCAGGAGGAAGCAAAAAATGCAGTCTTGTGGTCCTTTAGAAAACACATGCCTTTCCGGTGGTTGCTTGGCCAGCGCCATGAGCAGACTGTATCATCTGTGTGTACACAGACTTGTCATGCATACTAACCTGCCATGCAAGATCTCATGGGGCCGTCAGCGTTGCTGAGCGGGCTTTGAATGCTGAATGCAGCAGTCGAGCGACTTGCACAACTTGGTGATGTGATAAAACGTTTAAGAGATTTAATGTATCAGTAAGTTCTCTAACATTGGTTTAAGAAACAAATTGATGTGTGGCATCTCTTAAAAGAGAAATACCAAAACCACTCATTTTACTCAAATGAATAATATATTTTGGAAGATAGCAAAAAAAAAAAAAGAAAAATTTTCTTCCATGAGCTTCAGCCACGTGGGCATTGTTGTAATTACTTAAGAGAAAGCATCTAATTGGCAGTGACTTAACGCTAGAATGTCGTGGCATCTTGTCCAAATGAGCATTCTAGCCTCCAAGATACTTTCTTTGTCCCTTGATCTGAGAAAATCTTTCAGCTGTTTTCAAATGAGTAACTAATCCCATCTCTGTTTTGCAGGAATAACTTAGCTTGCACATGAATGCAGTCATGCAAACCATTAAGAAAACCAGAGCCTATATGGAGTTCCCTCTTCTAACCCAACTGACTTGTATCTGTCCATGGAAAATTTCAGTCCAGAAGAATTGACCTTGACCATTACTAAAGACACTGGCAGAGAGATCTTCCCATAATACAGCAATCTGATTCAGCATCACTAAACTGATAATGCATGAAGCAACGATAAAATTACAAAAGAGCAGCATTTTTAATTTTCACAAAATGTCTCAGTTTTCAGCTATACCTGCACGTTCATAACCAACAATATAAACCGTGATCTCATGTAACACATACACAATTCATGCCTTTCATAGTTTATTATTATTAAAGTCTAAACAAAATGGCAATTTCTTAGGTAACAAACCTTTTGTTTACAATTAGCGAAGATTACCCTCAAATGCTAGAAGCTGTCTAGGTCCGTCCGGTGTGTCAGATTTTCCCCAGGTTAGATGTGCCAATAACCAAGTTTATTCAGTAAACAACTTGTACTTGTTTCATCTGGTTTTATTACTCTCACCCATAAACATTAATGACTCTCTGACCCTCTGGAAATATTTAATGCTTCCAATCTTGCTTTGTGTATCTCATTTAATTTGTTATAAGGTAGTACTGAGTTTAGCATATTAATACGATTTCTTCCTTGTTGTTTGCTTTGGTCTGTGTTCAATCCGGAGAGCTTTTCAGAGTTCCCTAACAAGTCCTAAATATGTAAAGTGTCATTATTTTGGGAAGAAAAACCTGTATTTTTGTTAGTTTACAATATTATGAAATTTCACTTCAGGAGAACCTGCTGGGCTTCCTGTGGCTTTGTTTGCTTAGTTTCTTCTTCCGTGTATTTTTTAATTAATTTTTCTTCTTTTACTTGAAAGTGTTTTATTTTCAAATCTGGTCCATATTTACATTCTAGTTCAGAGCCAAGCCTTAAACTGTACAGAATTTCCACTGTAATTACAACTATTTAGTGTTAGTTATAAATAGCCTTCAAAAAGAGAGATTCTCCATTAAACGGTCACCTGCATCACAGCCCATGGTGAATGTATGTTTCTGCATAGCGAAATAAAAATGGCAAATGCACTGAAAGCTCTAAGTTTGTATGTTTAATAATTTCAGTATTGTATGGTTTTAGTCCAGAAGTAATATTTGCATGACATCAAAGGCCTTATCATCTGCACTGTAGAGATATCCTGTCTTTACAAGATTTAAAAAAAACACACACACGGACACACAGAGAATGTACAGTGTGCAGTGTCTGTACCCTTTGAGGGATTGAAGATGGGAACAAAATACATATATTTAAATATTTGGTTGCCTAACAAGGCTTTAAAAGATACATCACTGAATCGCATCCTCGAAGTTTTAGGTTTTTTTTTTTTTTTTAAATAAGAAACAAGGCTCTGCTATAAAACAGGGTTGCTGGGTTGCTCAGCCTACAATCTCGTGACCCATTTTAACAATCACTGCCTCTGTTATCCATTTCCTTCATTATATCCACCTCTTCCCAGCATATCTATTGCTCTGTTAAGTCAGTGTCAACCCTAGTTATTTTAAAAAATCAACATGGAGTCTGGAATGCGAATTTGAAATTGCTTCTAACTTACAAATGAGTGTTACATGTTCCTTCCATGCTTTTTGTTGTTGTTGTTGTTGTTGTTGTTGTTGTTGTCTTTCTTACTGCTTCAGATTAACTGATATGGGCATTTACTCATGTAGTAAAATTGGACTGTTCGATTAAAAAAAAGAAAAAATTTTGTGGCAGGCCATCAGTGCATGTAAAATTGTGTTCTCAGAAATGACATTTATTTTGACAAAGTTCTTATCAGAGCTGTGTAGCTCTGAAGGAGGGTGACAGAAGGATCTGATCCTCGCCCATGAGCGTGGCTATTAACACACGCATGCATGCACGCATATGCTCTGCTCAGGAAATGGGGATGGCACAGCAGGAAGACGGGCTTTGACATGCGCTATGTCGACATCACTCCACTGTTGCTGGTACAGAACACCTTCCACTTGGTTTAATACCACAAAATTTCACGGACATTAAAAGACATCTAACTTGATAACAAGAGGTCATTTCTAAGAGCAAACCTTACAAAGAGGTGGCTGTGAATAAAAACAACATTCATATGGGTGTTCTGTTCATCCTGTTACATGAGCCAGAAACCTGGGAGACTTGGGCACCAGTGTCTTTCTCGCCCATCATTTCCCCAGCCTGCCAATGACATTTCTTCACTGTCTCTTAAATCTAGCCAGGACCCTACACCTAGATTATTCCAGTAGCTCACTGACTCGTGTTCCCACATTCTTACCCACATCATCCCAGTCCCTTACACTGTAGCTTGCAGTCTTTCAAGAAATACAAGTGTAATCTTGTCACCCTTGTGCTTAAAATGTGTTTTTGGCTTTCTATTGCTCGTAGTACAAAGGCCTCAATTCTTTTTTTTTTTTTTTTTTTTCCTTCGACTTTTAGATTGAGAGGGCACATGGGCAAGTTTATTGCATGGATATATTGCATGATGCTGAGGTTTGGGGTATGATTTAACCCATCACCTAGGTAAGGAGCATAGTACCCAATAGTTTTCCAACCCTTACCTCCCTCCCCCATCTCATAGTCTGCAGTGTCTGTTGTTCCCATCTTTGTGTCCATGTGTGCCCAATGTTTAGTTCCCACTTATACATGAGAATATGCAGCATTTGGTTTTCTGATTCTGCATTAGCTCACTTACAGTAATGACCTCCAGCTGTATCCATGTTGCTGCAAAAGATGTGATTTTGTTCATTTTTTATGGCTGTGTAGTATTCCATGGTGTGTATGCAGCACATTTTCTATCCAATCCACCTTGGATAGACACACCTGGGTTGATTCCATGTCTTTACTATTGTGAATAGTGCTGTGATGAATGTATGCATGCATGTGTCTTTATGGTAGAATGGTTTATATTCCTTTGGGTATATCCCCAGGAATGGGATTGTTGGGTTGAATGGTGGTTCTCTTTTTAGTTCTTTGAGAAATCTGCAAACTGCTTTCTACAGTGACTGAACTAATTTACCTTCCCAGCAACTGTGTATAAGGGTTCCCTTTTCTCCGCAGCCCACCCACATTCTTTTTGTTTTTGTTTGTTTTTTGAGACAGAGTCTTGCTCTGTCACCCAAACTGGAGTGCAGTGGTGCTATCTCAGCTCACTGCAACGTCTGCCTCCCGGGTTCAAGTGAGTCTCCTGCCTCAGCCCCCTGAGTAGCTGGGATTACAGGTGTGTACCACTCACGCCCGGCTGACTTTTTGTATTTTTAGTAGAGACGGGATTCCATCACATTGGCCAGGCTGGTCTCGAACTCCTGACCTCAGGTGACCCGCCTGCCTTGGCCTCCCAAAGTGCTGGGATTACAGGAAGGCGCCACTGCACGTGACCCATTTTTTTTTTTTTTTCTTAACTTTTTAATAGCCATTCTGAATGGGGTGACATAGTATCTCATTATGGTTTTGATTTGCATTTCTCTGATGACTAGTGATGTTGAGCATTTTTTCATATGTTTATTGGTCACTTGTATGTCTTCTTTTGAGAATTGTCTGTTCATATCCTTTGCCCACTTTTTGGTGGGGTTGTTTTTTGCTCGTGGATTTATTTAAGTTCCTTGTAGGTTCTGGACATAGACCTTTGTCAGATGCATAGTCTGTGAATACTTCCGCCATTCTGTCGGTTGCCTGTTTACTCTGTTGGCAGTTTCTTTTGCTGTGCAGAAGCTCTTTAGTTTAAATAGGTCCTACTTGACAGTTTTTGTTTTTGTGGCAATTGCTTTTGAGGACTTAGCCATAAATTCTTTGCCAAGAAAGGCCTCAATTCTTCTAACCTGGCCTGAAGCCTTGCATGGACTGGCTGCTCCCCACCTAGTTCTCCAGCCACAGATGCAACAGTGTGTCCGCTTACTCTGGGATCCCTGTCCCCCTCCACTGCACTGGCAAAGTGCTGGAACTGTTCTCATTCCTGTTTTACTGGGCCCCAAATCTTGTTGTAGATCTGAACTCAAATGTTCCCTTTCTGATTTTACAGATCAGCTTTCCCTATTAGATACTTTCAAAGCAACATTTTTAGTAGAAAATTTCATGATTGTAATTTTTATTTATCCACCCAATTCTTTGAATGAATCTCTTCTGCGTGCCATGGGTCTCACAGATGGCCCACATCCAAACATAGTGCCTCCATAAGTGGTGCTCAATATTTGTATGAATGAATGAACAAATTGATAAAGGTTACTTTGCTAAGATAAATTTGAAACAACAGTTTTTTTCTGAGTTTTCTCTGAAGGCCAGCAAGTATGGGGGTGTGGCTCCCCATGGAAACAGTTCCTATTTCGGGTCCCTCAGCAGCTCTCATGATTATGCCATTGTCATTGAGTCAGTCTCTGGGAATCACCCCCTCAGTAAATACGGTCTCTCCCAGAGATCCGGCATTAGACAGGACGGGTTGGGTTCAGCTCTCTGATTAGAAGGGGTTACACATTAGTTCACGTGTACTGATGTCAGCCTCCTCCGTTCAGTTGACATCCGGTTGAGGTCTGTTGTTATTGAGCTCTAAACTTTAAGTATATTTGAAAGTGATCTTGGAAGCTGGAATTGCCCTATTTCAAACAGTCAAATTGTAAATTTCACTAGATACACCATTTGTGAATAATGGGAGTCTTAACCACTTCATAATATCTTTCTTTCTCAAGGTCATTAATTCTTCAGCCTGGGCATAGCAGAGGTAAGAGAGTAAGAAACACGGGCTTAAAACCCTGGGGTTAGTTTTGACCCCTTTCTTTCCTTTGCAATGTGAAAGAAGCGTTACATGTAACCTTCCTTTACCATCCTGCTTTAAGCCCTCGTATCTCTCACCTGGACTGTTGATCGACCGCTAACTGGTCTCTAGGTTCCATTCATCTACTACCACCACCCCACCCCAACCCCCGCCCCCCACGCCCCGAGTTCTTTAAGCTGCTCATTTGTCATTCTTAAAGGTGCCATCATGACACAACTAAAAAATCCTTTGGGGATATCCCCCACTCGTTCCCTAAGGCTCAATTCTGAACTCCTAAACTTGAGATAAAACTATGTATCATCCCGTATCCCACCTTTCTTTCTGCCGCATTATACAAGATGAACTTTATACTTCTACTAACATGACAGATGCGCCAACAGTCATAGCAGCATTATTTACAGTCAATGGTGAAAACAGCCCAACAGGTGAATGGCTAAACAAACTGAGATATATACACACAGTGGAATCTTATTCAGCCATAATGGAGAATGAAGATCTTTTTGTTTTGTTTGTTTATTGGTTTTGAGACGGAGTCTCACTGTTGTCCAGGCTGGAGTGCAGTGGCATGATCTCGGCTCACTGCAACCTCTACCTCCTGGGTTCAAGTGATTCTCCTGCCACAGCCTCCTGAGTACCTGGGATTACAGGTGCACACCACCACAAAAGCTAATTTTTGTATTTTTAGTAGACACAGGGTTTTATCATGTTGGCCGGGCGGGTCTCGAACTGCTGACCTCAGGTGATCCACCTGCCTCGGCCTCCAAAGTGCTGGGGGCCTCCCAAGTGCTGGGATTACAGGTGTGAGCCACCGTTCCTGGCCCAGAATGAAGTTCTTATATGTGCTACAACAAAGATTGCCCTTGAAGGCTTACACCAAGTGAAATAAGCCAGACACAAAAGGACAAATACTGTATGGTTCCACTTATATGACTGCATGGTTCCACTTACATGAGGTGCCTAGAGTAGTCAAATTCAAAGAGAAAGGTTGTGGTTGCCAGGGGCTTCTGGGAGGGAAGAATGGGGAGTTACTGCTTAATGGGCATAAAGACTCTTGGATGATGGAAAAGTTTAGGAAATAGTAGTGATGGTTATAAGAGATTGTGAATGTACTTAATGCCACTGAAGTATACACTTAAAAATGGTTAAAGTGACAAACCTCATGTGATATTTTATCATAATAAAAAAAAAATACATTTGTTGTCTCAACAAAGAGCCTTCCAAAAGTTCTTACTGTCAAGATCAATGTTGGCCAGCCCCACCATGTGCTCTATGGTCCCATCCAGCTTGATGTTCTTATTAGCATCAGAGAAAAGCCTCTTTCGTGGAAGGTACGACCAAGAGAAAAAAGGCGATGCAAGATGGATTTTTTAAAAAAAGGAAAAACTCTTACGAATAGCCTCAGATCAGAGAGGACACCACATCCATGAAAAAAGATCAGAGAACTACAGAGGAACATTCAGAGAACAAAGAGCTTTTACAAATTGAAACATACTGGCAGAAATGAAAAATTCAGTAGAATGCTTGGGAATTTGGGGAAATCTAAAAATGCAGCAGAAAACAAAATTGAAAAAAAGATGCAAGAAAAGATAAAAGCAAAACATTCTAGAAGACGCATACAAATAGCTGGAGTTCCAGAGAATGAAATGATCATCACCATTATCAAAGTTCCCAGCTTTGAAGTCGTGGGTTGGTTTTCAAGTGGCAATAGAACATACCCTTTCTTTCCACTGCTAAGTTCATGCTGGCTGCCCAAAAGATACTTGTTCAGGGAGAGCTACATAGGTGGTAAAAACTAAAAGGCAAAGAAATGACTAATGCAAAAGTCAGAATGGTAGTTACTTCTAAATCAGGGAAGGAGGTTTGTGATAAGGGAGGTTCCCACTGGGCTTTCTGAGGGTGTTAGGCGGGAGTATTCCTTAGGTTACTTACTGTTCTTTAACCTGTATGCAAACCTTTTTCTCTGTCCTGTGTTTAACTTCAAAAATACATATTTTTAAACCCTTGTTGTCTTCTATTGTTGAGACAGGGTCTCACTGTCACCCAGGCTGGAGTGCAGTAGTGCAGTTATGGCTCACTACAGCCTCAATTTCCTGGTCTCAAGTGACCCTCCCATCTCAGCCTCCTGAGTAGCTAGAACTGCAGGAACATGCCACCACACCTGGATAGTTTTTGCATTTTTCACGGAGACAGGATTTCACCATGTTGCCCAGGCTGGTCTCAACCCCCTGGCTCAAGCAATCCTCCAGCCTCAGCCTCCCAAAGTGCTGGGTTTACAGGTGTGAGCCACTACACTCGGCCTTCTTTTACTTTTATGAGAGGAAATACATCCCAGGACTAAAGAAACATGGACTAAGAAACAAGTCCTGGTTAAAAGCATGAATGTGTCAGTGATTAGATTTGAGATCTTAAAAAAATAATTGACTTCATTTCTCTGAGTCTCAGTTCACTTATTCATAATGAAGAAGTTGTACTAGCTGATCCCCAAATGTTCCATCGAGTTTCATGTTCGATGATGCTAGCTAAGCTGTAACTGAAAATGATGGCCTAGGAAGTTGGCCCTTTCTGTGCTCACGCCTCTCACCACAAGGCTATTAGTGATGCTCAAAAATCAGAGAAGACTCCAGCTCAAGAGAACCTTTAGGACCATGGAGTTGAAGCAGCTCACAAAAGCAGTCCTTTAACATTGCCTTTGTCCCATGGAAATATTCTAAGTTACAGTCCTACAACGGAATGGAAATGGGTTTCTGAATACAGACACACACACACAGAATAGCCTCTCAAGTTTCTTGGAGATAAATGTAATCTGTTAGAGACTGGCCTATATTGCAAGTTTAGGAATATTGTTTCCATATTACAAGTTTAAGGAAAAGTTTATCTGCCAAAAGAATGCATAGATTTCTAGAGCACCCCATACCATAAGGAGGAGCCGGAATATTTTCCAGCTGAATTCCAGTCTTACTCATTTTCCTTGAATGATACTGAAATCTAAATGATCCTTGAACACAAGCAATGACAAAGAAATACAAATATCCATGCGGTGTAACTTTCCACAATCAAATTGGCCAATATGATTCCAATTCTAAGCTTTGCTGAGGATGCCAAGCAGAAGCCACGTGAGCACACTGCTGGTGAGAGTCTGCCTTGGTGATTTGGAGTAGGATTGATACCGATATAGAGTCTTAAATTGTGCAAAGTTGTCAGCCCAGCAAATCCAACTCCTGGATTTTTCCTAAAGACACAGAGGTATACGGCAGTTAATGTACAAGGATGAATAGCTCAATGTTGCTCATAAAAACCAAAAAGTTTTAAGTGGTCTAAATATCAAAATGGAAATCTGTAAATACATCATGGCATTACATAAAATAGAATACAGTGCAACCAAAAATTATACAATAGGCGAGGAGGCATGGTGGCTCATGCCTGTAATCTCAGCACTTTGGGAGGCCAAGGTGGGTGGATCACTTGAGGCCAGTTCAAGACCAGCCTGGTCAACATGGCAAAACCCCATCTCTACTAAAAATAGAAAAATTAGCCGGGCATAGTGGCGGGCACCTGTAATCCCAGTTAATTGGGAGGCTGAAGCAGGGGAATCACTTGAACTTGGGAGGCAGAGGTTGCAGTGAGCCGAGATCGTGCCACTGCACTCCAGTCTGGGTGACAGAGTGAGACTCTGTCTCAAAAAAAAAAAAAAAAAAAAAATTGTAGAATACCAGCCTGATAGAGGAAATAATCTTCATATGTTCAATGAAAAGGTGAATAAATGAGTTTATTCATTATGGTGTTAATTAGGTACAAAAGCTTATCTTTGCACAGAAAATGCCTGGGAGAATGTATACCAAAATGGTAGCAGTGATTTTTCTCTGAGGGGAGAGTGTATGGTGATTTTTTTCTTCTTTGTGCTGTTCTATTTTTGTAAACTCTTGTTCTAGGCAAAGTTTCTTCAAATGTCTATCACCATTATTATATTTTTTAAATAGTTTAAAAAATAATATCAATAATTTTATGTAAGAACTGAGAATAATGGAGAGTGAGAGATATGTAAATGAGAAGAAAATTGGAAAACTGACTTTTTCCAGAACTTCAAAGTCATTATTACAATCTGCAGATGTTACAAATGCTTTTGTTAAATGCTTATTTCCTTAGTCACCTTCTAGTTAGAATGGTGATGGATTAGTTTCTATTACAGACAATGAAGTTATTTATAGTAATACTTGATGCTAGATCTTTACAGATACAGACCTTCTCCTTGGATGCACATTAGCAGTTTAGTCTGTGCAGTTACTTTTTAAGGGTGTTATTTCATATACCGTTTAAGGAATTTTGTGTCACCGCAGTATATTGAAGATTCTCTACGTTTGCTGGATGTTTACCTCCCTCTACATAAAGCTATCACTGGCCCTGTTTCTGTTTGATCAAACATGGCCTTAAAAAAGCAAAGAAAAACCGTAGACTCTGAAGGCAGCAATCCTGTGCTTTGTCACTTACTAGCTCTGATACCTTAGGCCAATTGTCTAGACACTCTGAGCCTCAGTTTACCCCCAGTTATAAAGGGAAGCATAGCCAGCTACACAGGTGGTTGTAGATGTAATGAAACCCTTTAGCTATATGAGAAAGTGTATGAGCAAGTAGGAAATTCTTTGTAAAATGTATTCCACATTTTACAAAATAGTTTGATGTGATAGTAATTTTCCTTCTCTCTCCTCAACACTGTGCATCACTTATCTGTATATGAGAACTCAAACTGGTTTAACTCAAGAATAGCAATTGCCTCTGTTTAAGAAAAAGTAGTCCTAAGCTTGAGGAAGTTCAGTTCAGAAGCTGCAAAATCCTTTTCTTGGGGTGTAATTCAAGTGATATGACTGTGTCTAGGATCCTTCCCTGTAGCAGGGTCAATGTTCACTTTATACACGGACAGAAAAGAAATGTATGATTACTTATATGTAGGTGGTTCATACTTTTTTATGGTGAGAGTTTAATACTGTCAGTGAAATGGTGAATCCGAGTTGGCTGGCACAATGCCTGGCCATATTAAACAGGTAGTAAATGTGCACTGTTTATAAATCCAAAACCTAAATATGCAAGATCCTATGATTATTGCATTGCATATTGAAATGCATATATATAGGGGATTGCATATATTTGTGGATTAGAAATAATGATTTTCTATATAAGGGTGTATAATTACGTTAACACATTTTGTATAACTATACAGAGAGTTGACAAGTGATCACATTCCGAAATATGTAGAACATTTGTGTACTTGGCTGGATTCATGTCAGATATCTTTTCTGGGAATGCTTATTGAGGACGGAAACAGAAGGGAGTCACAGGCTGCATAGGAGCTGCAGCCTTCAGAGCTGCAGGTTTAAGCCTAACTGCGTGTTAGAATTGCCTGAGGATTTCCTTCAAAATTCTGAAGCCTAAGCTTCATTCTGGAGGTTCTGAAGTAGTTGGTCTGGGAGTGGGGCCCAGGCATTACTATTTTTAAAAGCCCCACATATGAATCTAATGTGCAGCAAAGGTGGAGAATCTGGTTGTTCTCAAACCTGACCATGCATTCGAATCACCTGGAGGGCTTGGCAAAATCCTGCCCTGCCTCCCGCCCCAGATTCCTGATTCAGGAATTCTGGGGCAAGGGCTGAGAGTTATCATTTCTAGCAAGGTCTCAGGTGCTACTGATACCACTGGTCCTGAGACTACGCTTTGAGAACCACTGTCCTAGTGGAAAGAGCACTGATTTAGGATCCAGAGGAGCTTAGTGACAAGTTTCTTGATCTACTGTGATTCAGTTTCATCTTTGAAAGAAGATGAACTCATGAACTCATTAACTCATCCACATACAAGTTACTGTAGAGATTTATTGAGACAATGTTCTGAGTCACCATAAGGAATGTTTCAAGTGCCAAAGGCCTGCATTCCGTGATCTCTCCATGTATCAGGAGTCTGAGATTAAATGGGGTGAATCCCAGAAGCACTAAGAGAACATGGATGGCAAAATGATGAAAGCAGCAACTGGTCTACCATCAGTAATGATGGGAATAATGGCTCCAGTAAGAGAAGTGGTGTCTCACAGAGACACTAGGCATCACCTTGAAAACATTGATAAGAGTAACTGAAGTAACAAAAAGTCGGAATTTTCCAAGGAGGCGCCAGTAATAATCAGAAATATTGTAATGATGCCAAAAAAAGGGCTTCAGTGTTCATTTGTTGTAATCACCCTAAATAGGCCTTAAATGTAGGCTCTTCATAAAGCCTTAAACTAATGTGCAAAAGAATGAATCATGGCCACTTATAAAGATGTTTGTAAAGAAGAATGTGGGAGAACAAAAAAATCAACATGCAGTGTAATGAACTAGGAGGTATAATAATGGTGAGTGGAAAACAGGAGCCCGGAGAAGAAAGAGCCTCTCCTATGTGGGATGGAAGAAGTGACATTGGAAGTGATACTTGAAGGATATATAGTGCTCACCAGACACCAAAGGAGGTGGCGGGGTGGGGATCAGGACACTCAGAAAACAGAAGCATCTCCTCCATAGGTCAGGTGCCCTATGCCTTCCAAACAGCCATCTGCTGCCGGCTCTGTTCCCTACTCCGATAACTGGGAACCTTAACCTACGTGAGCATTGAAAGAAGAGAAGCAGGGCTGCAAGGGAAGTGTCCCAAGAGTAAGAACGCGAGTGCAGATGGCTGGGTAGCACCAGCTTGTGGTTGTAACTCCTGCCACCAGAAGGAGCAAAGCCTTCGGTCTGAAGTCAACACTTTAATGAGAAGATTGACTTGGAGGCAAAGGAAGGATTTCTGTGACTTGGCACAGGTGATTGGGGTAGCGGGGAGTCTTATCTCTAGTGATGGTAACAGAAAAATCATAGAACACAAATCACCCTTGGGGAGTAGCTTAGGATGCTCTGCAAGAAGGTTGGGAGAAGGACTGGATTTCCTAACTAGTAGTCTCCCCCATTGTGTAGTTCTAGATTTATATGGTATTAGTGGCAATGTTTTCATGTAAGAGAGTTTTAAAATAGAAGAGCTGTTTCTTCAAGTACAATAGAATAATTAGTGAAACGATGTGAAAAGAACTAATAATTAAATGGATTTCTTTTTTTTTTTGTATTAAAACTCTCCATTAGCAGAAGTGGTTGGGATAGAGTATTTTGATTAGTTTAAACCATATTATTTCCTACATGAGTTACAAATGTTTAAAGACTGACAATACCATGTCATATTCTAAGTGCAATAACACTATGAATAATTTCTTCTTTGATGATTCAGAACACCCAGGATCTTTCCATGTATGGCAGCCTTCATGTAAGGTCTCTTCTTACCTTACAGTGTTGTGGATACAGAAGGGAAGGAAATGGGTTTGGATGAGTACTGAGTACTGATCACAGGACAGAGCTTGAAAGTTGCTTTTTGGAATAAATTTCTTATAGTAGCCTGTTCATCATATGACCTTCTCATAATAGTGGAATATAAAATGCAGTTCAGGCTGGGTGCAGTGGCTCACACTTAAAATCCCACCACTTTGGAAGGCCGAGGCAAGTGGATCACTTAAGGTCAGGAGTTCGAAACCAGCCTGGGCAACATGGTGAAACTTTGTCTCTACAAAAAATATAAAAATTAGCCAGGCATGATAGGGCACGACTGTAGCCCCAGCTACTTGGGGAACTGAGGTGGGAGAATCCCTTGAGCCCAGGAAGTTGAGGCTGCAGTGAGCTGTGATTGTGTCGCTGCACTCCAGCCTGAGTGACAGAACAAGACTCTGTCTCAAAAATAAATAAACAAAATGCAGTTCCTGTACAAACATTAAGTGCTTTGAATTTTTAAGAACTTGGATTTAAGGCAAAGGGAAGTTTCCTGCAAAAAGAAACAGGGTTGACCGATTGAGCAGGACATTGCCTCCCTTGGTTCCCCAGATTATCAGGCGCATCTTGGGGAGCTGGCCAGCCTGGGATGTCACTGGTACGGATTGAGATGTTGTCACTCAGATCTTAAAATGATGAGACTTTCCTTAGCCTCAAAGGTGTCCTAAGACAGGGCAGGGGGAGTGAAGGCAAGTGTTGCTTCTCTGTGTAGGAATGATTTCCCAGGCTGCTTCTGGTCCTTCTAGGAAAGAAAGAGTTTTCTACCTCTCGGTGCCAGGGGTAGTAGGCAGTGGAGAAAGGTGGCCACGTTGGGATCTAGGGGCAGCTGGAGCAGGAGGCACCAAGAAGCACAGTCAGGGTCTGCACCTGGAGCTCCCTGGAGGGAATTGCAGAGGTTAGAGTAAGCCGGGCACCAGGTGACAGGCACAGGTGAGCGCATATACGTGCTTCAGGTCAGAGCAGCACAAAGGCTTGGCTACAGACAAGCATGAGGCAGGAGGGTCGAGAGCAATTTCAGGCTCGACTGGCCAAGTCCAGGAGCTTACCGAGAACTTGCAGCTCTGGATATAGGTGACTTTTTAAAAATCTGGTATGAACTTGTTTTTTTGTCATTCCCCGTCCTCCTAAACTAGTAGTGAGTGGGAGATGAAGGGGAGACAGAAATCTAGTTGAGCATGCTGGTCAGCTGGGTACCTATTAATTAAGGATTGGTGACAAGTGAATGTTATTTAAGAACTCATGACTAATATCTAGCTGTCATTCAGTTTCAATAGGCTGTGAAATGCCTGCTGTGCCCAGAATGACTCCCACAGAAATTTTTGACAAGCACTATGTGTTAAAAAGAATAAATACCTGACTTCAGTTCTTTTAGGTATGAAAAAAGAAAAATGCTATTGCCTCTTATATAAGGCCATGCATGAGTAGTGGTGACTTGTTTTTCTTTTCTTTTTTTCTTTTTTTTTTTTTTTTTTTTT